>NC_091467.1:75449128-75749128 GCF_027789765.1 Dendropsophus ebraccatus | reverse complement strand
ACGGCACCAGAAATGATGTGATAGACTGATATATCTGTCCTTTTATCACTAATATTATTCAGTTTGTGGTATAAACTAAATCCACCTGCCCTGATCCCCCACCGCTGCCTCCTATCACCATTGCTGTCATCTGCCTCCAGTGACGTGTACCTGGAGGAATTCCCCCCTCAGCCAGTTAAGGCCCTATTACACGGAACGATTATCGGCCGTATTCGGCCAATATTGGTTGATAATCGTCCTCTGTAATAGAACACAACGATCAGCCGACATGAACAATGACGGCTGATCATTGTAGTCTTTGGCTTTCAACATGTTGAAAGACAAATGACTTATATAGCAACGATCTGCTGCCGTCACTCAGTGGAATAGGAGGCTGCAGCAGACTGCTGCTATCTGCTGCCCGGAAAATCAGCGATAACCCCCCCACCTCTCTGGCCCCCCCGGCTCTTACCTGCTCACTGCTACCACGTGTAATAGGGGCTTTACTGTCCACAGCAGCCATCTACCCCACCCAGTTACTGTCCATAGCAGCCATCTACCCCACCAGTTACTGTCCATAGCAGCCATCTACCCCACCAGTTACTGTCCATAGCAGCCATCTACCCCACCAGTTACTGTCCATAGCAGCCATCTACCCCACCAGTTACTGTCCATAGCAGCCATCTACCCCACCAGTTACTGTCCATAGGGGTGATCTACCCCACCAGTTACTGTCCATAGGGGTGATCTACCCCACCAGTTACTGTCCATAGCAGCCATCTACCCCACCAGTTACTGTCCATAGGGGTGATCTACCCCACCAGTTACTGTCCATAGGGGTGATCTACCCCACCAGTTACTGTCCATAGCAGCCATCTACCCCATCCAGTTACTGTCCATAGGGGTGATCTACCCCACCAGTTACTGTCCATAGGGGTGATCTACCCCACCAGTTACTGTCCATAGGGGTGATCTACCCCACCAGTTACTGTCCATAGGGGTGATCTACCCCACCAGTTACTGTCCATAGCAGCCATCTACCCCACCAGTTACTGTCCATAGGGGTGATCTACCCCACCAGTTACTGTCCATAGGGGTGATCTACCCCACCAGTTACTGTCCATAGGGGTGATCTACCCCAACAGTTACTGTCCATAAGGGTGATCTACCCCACCAGTTACTGTCCATAGGGGTGATCTACCCCACCAGTTACTGTCCATAGGGGTGATATACCCCACCCAGTTACTGTCCATAGGGGTGATATACCCCACCAGTTACTGTCCATAGCAGCCATCTACCCCACCCAGTTACTGTCCATAGGGGTGATCTACCCCACCAGTTACTGTCCATAGGGGTGATCTACCCCACCAGTTACTGTCCATAGGGGTGATCTACCCCACCAGTTACTGTCCATAGGGGTGATATACCCCACCCAGTTACTGTCCATAGGGGTGATATACCCCACCAGTTACTGTCCATAGCAGCCATCTACCCCACCAGTTACTGTCCATAGCAGCCATCTACCCCACCAGTTACTGTCCATAGGGGTGATCTACCCCACCAGTTACTGTCCATAGGGGTGATATACCCCAGCTAGTGAAGGCCCTATTACACACAAAAAATTATCAGCCTTTATGGCCGATAATTATCTCTTGTAATAAAAGACAGCGATCAGCAGGTTCTGTAACTTAGTTCTATTGAAGAGAATGGAGTTTAACTGCAAACAGCACCAGACCTGGAGACAAGAGCGGTGCTGTCTCTGGAAGAAAGCTGTTCCTCTAACGCTGCAGAACCCCTTAAGCCCCTATTACATAGGGTGAGTGAGAGGAGCTGTCAGCGCTCGTTTACTCCTCATTCCCCGCTCTCTGCCGCCGCTATTACACGTGAGCAGGTGAGAGCTGGGGGGCGGCGGGGCTGCCCAGGTGATCTCTGATCGTCCAGGCAGCCCATTGCAGATAGCAGCGGTCTGCTGCCTCCTATTCCAAGGAGCGACTGCAGCAGATCACTTCTATATGGGTCGTTTGTCTTTCAACGACTACATTGATCAGCCGACATCGTTCATGTCGGCTGATCATTGTGTTCTATTACACAGGGCGTGTAACAGGGCCTTTAGACCCTTTCATTTTTCTTCTCTGGATAGAAGAACCTTACAGGGTTTGGCCTGACCTGACCCCTCTTCCCATGACCGGCTATGGAGAGCGTCTGTTTACTTTATGACTCAACACAGAAATTCCCAAAGTTTTTTTTTCTTTTTCGCTCGGCTTAACATTAGGATTACTGTTGTTAGACGCTCCCTAGAGTTCACCGATAAGTGTTCTACATCTGGGAATTTTACTTTTTCCTCATCATTTCTTCCTTTCCGAAGTGCAAGAGCAAAAGATTCAATATCTCCAATCAATAGGAAGTGAAGGGGCGATGGAGCTAAGTACAATGCATAATGCATCGGGATTCATCGTAGAGAGCTGCACATAGTCACATAAGTGGCTTCTGTATGTCAGGGTCAGTAGCAGAGGAGTCCGCAGGGACCTGCACGGACATCACTGGAGAAGGCTACAGTCATTTCTATGCAAATACAGATTTCCCTACAGGAACAAGTCTATCAGTCTTAAGGACCTATTCCACGGAACGATTATCAGCCGATATCAGCCGATCCCATTCCTTTCGGCTGATCGTTGAAGTTGTTTGTCTTTCAACATATTGAAAGACAAACGACTTGTATAGCAGCGATCTGCTGCTACCGCTCCGCAGGGCAGGAGTGGCGGCAGCAGACCGCCGCCATATCCTATGGGCTTCCCGGACGATCAGCGATCACCCGGACAGCCCCCCGCAGCTCTCCCCGGCCTTACCTGCTCGCTGCTGCTGCGTGTAATAGCGGCAGCAGCGAGCGGGGAATGAGGAGCAAAAGAGCGCTGTCATCGCTCGTTTGGTCCTCAGAGTTGGGCCGTGGAATACGGCCTTTACAGTATAATTAATGAAGGATGAAGCTGGATTACATGTCACCTCCATAACACAGCGTGTACAGGGATCTATGATGACTATTGGTGCAGCGGGTGGGGGAGGTGAATGCTCCGGGTGCTGCTGTTATAGATTGTAGTATTACAGCGGCCACAATCACTTCTCTCCAAACTCAGCATGCTGGGATATTAGGCTGGGTTCACACTGCGTTTTTGCAATCCGTTTTTTGCAAAAAACGGATGAAAAAAACGGATGCAATTGTGTCTATCCGTTTTTCCATTGACTTCCATTGTAAAAAATCAAAACGGATCCGTTTTTTTTAACGGACACAAAAATAATGTCAGCTACGTTTTTGTGTCCGTCAAAAAAAAACGGATCCGTTTTTTTTTTACAATGTAAGTCAATGGAAAAACGGATTGCAAAAACGCAGTGTGAGCCCAGCCTTAGGGTCCTTTTACACAGAGAGATATGGTGTTATATCGAAGGATCGGCCGGTCACTTGCTAGGTGGTGAGGTGTGACACCACTCTTGTGGTTGGCCGACATACAGCCGGACCTTGGAGTGTTATTCCGTGACGCCAGTGCCTGGTGGGCACACCGGTGTGGTGGCAAGCCTGCTTTTAGTTTACAAGGCCGGTTGTATCCTTTCCCCCTGTAGTCAGTGTCCTGCTGGGCTGCTACCGGCTCTTTTGGGATAGAGTGATCCTGGATGGCCGGAGCGGTGTAATGACGCTCCCGGACTATGAGACAGAAACTGGAAGTGTCCCAAGGCAATGGTGTGTGCTGTGTCTGGAAAACGGAAAAATCTGAGTCTCTTTAATCTAAATAAGCTTGTTGTTTACTAGAAAGTGCTTGCTTGCAGTAGGGTAGAATCTTGTACCGTACTGCAAGCTAGCGCTTTCTAATAAACAAAAGGTTTCTCTGGATAAAGCACTTGATAATATAAATGACAATAGTTCCAGACAAATAGTTGACAATACAGTGACCAGATCTGTAGTAGGAATATAGTAGAACATAGTCATGTCGACTGAGTAGTGTACTGAGTGATACAAAGAAGCAGAGAAGTGGAGAGGAGGATGTCGTGAGAGTCCCAACCCAAGTGGTACTGTGCTCTGCCGGGATGTTGGAGGATGAGGTAGAAGAATGTTAAGAAGAAAAAGAAGAGGAGGAGAGCACATGTGCCTGTGTATGGACCTTGAATAGTCTTCACACCACCTTATGCCCACTAGCGTTGGCTTAACCGTATAAATGGGTGACACAGGCCCCAGACCTTGTTTTTTTTTTTTTAAATCAAGAAAATTTTTATTAAGGTTTTTTAAGAGCTTTTGTCAGACAACAACAGGGACGGAAAACGGACACAAAGTCCATCCCTGGGAAAGAAAACGTACACAGACCAAACAAGAACAAAGAACCCTTTGGCAATGTCCTGTACAGTGTAAGCAAAATACAATAAAAAGTCAATACAAGAGAAAGAAAATAGTTGTATTGTCTTCTGTAACGGCGAATTCAGTTTAGACCAATGCTCAACCATCCAATAGCTAACATAAACATCCACTTACTCAGTACCACTCCATCCGGAGGTGAGGACAAGGGAGGGGTCCTGCCCCTAGTAAGCTATGTGGGTGCCAAACCTGGTGGATCTAGCCACCCTGCCCAGATCTTTTCAATTTTCTTCAGAGCGTCCCTTTTTTGTAAGCATATTTCTTGTTGGCTATTAGCCAGTTTACCTTGGCAATAAATGAGGACAGGGCTGGGGGATCTTGGTCGAGCCAGGACTGCGCTAGCAACTTCCTGGCCATATAGAGTATCCGGGCCACTGCCAGTTTCTCAGGAGCTGTTAAGTCTATGTCTTTGACACAAACTAAGGGGGATTGCTCCAACTGAATAGTAAATAGCTTTTGAATTGTGGAGGCAACATTTTGCCAGTATCTAGTCAATTTAGGGCATCGCCAAAACATATGCAGGAGTCCCCCCTCGTCCCTCTGACATCTAGGACACAATGCATCCAGTCGCATCCCCACTTTAAACAGGAAAGCAGGGGTCCTATACACGCGGTGTAGCAATTGTGATACATGATGCTGTTCACCCTCAGACAGTTGGGGGGTCATACCCAAAACCTCCCTCCATAAATCATCCTCCAATGGGCCCAGATCAGCCTCCCACTTCTCCTTTATGGTTAAGGGAATTTTTCATGGATGTGAAGGAAGAGAATAGATATAAGGCCTGAAGTGGATGTAGAGGTGCCCACAATATGTATGGGTGGAATATTAACCCGAGAACAGCACCCTCCCCTTCACAAGCATGGCGCAACTGCAGGTACTTGTAAAACTGGTTTTGTGGTATAGGGACATACAGCAGCTGATAAGTACTAATAGATGTGAGATAAAGTAAATTACAGAACTGTATAACTTTCTGACACCAGTTGATTTGAACATAATGTTTCTAGCTGGAGTTCCCCTTTAAAGTGGCGCAGTTATACTGTAGAGGTTTGGTGTAGTGGGGGCAGTACGTTACCCCGTCCCTCATGAATCTTCCTCCGCACTCTGCAGGGATGAGCGTTACCAGATGAATATTCACCAGGCCTCAGACCGTGTTCACATGAGGGTTATTTGTCCCCCTGTATAACAGCTGTGACCGCTCTGATGACCCCACAGAGACCCCAGATGGGATGGAACTTGTCGCTGTGATACATATTATGGATGGGACGTTCACACAGGAGCGGAATACGGCAGATTTGTTGTGGATTTTCTTAAATAATTTGATTATTGATGTCACACTCAGCAGAAGCCATAATCTGCCGTGTGACCCCTGATAATTCTGCCGTGTGACCCCCGATAATTCTCTGTGTGACCCCTGATAATTCTCTGTGTGACCCCTGATAATTCTCTGTGTGACCCCTGATAATTCTGCCGTGTGACCCCTGATAATTCTGCCGTGTGACCCCCGATAATTCTGCCGTGTGACCCCCGATAATTCTGCCGTGTGACCCCCGATAATTCTGCCGTGTGACCCCTGATAATTCTGCCGTGTGACCCCTGATAATTCTGCCGTGTGACCCCTGATAATTCTGCCGTGTGACCCGATAATTCTGCCGTGTGACCCCTGATAATTCTGCCGTGTGACCCCTGATAATTCTGCTGTGTGACCCCCGATAATTCTGCCGTGTGACCCGATAATTCTGCCGTGTGACCCCTGATAATTCTGCTGTGTGACCCCCGATAATTCTGCCGTGTGACCCCCGATAATTCTGCCGTGTGACCCCTGATAATTCTGCCGTGTGACCCCTGATAATTCTGCCGTGTGACCCGATAATTCTGCCGTGTGACCCCTGATAATTCTGCCGTGTGACCCCTGATAATTCTGCCGTGTGACCCCTGATAATTCTGCTGTGTGACCCGATAATTCTGCCGTGTGACCCCTGATAATTCTGCCGTGTGACCCCCGATAATTCTGCCGTGTGACCCCCGATAATTCTGCCGTGTGACCCCCGATAATTCTGCCGTGTGACCCCTGATAATTCTGCCGTGTGACCCCTGATAATTCTGCCGTGTGACCCGATAATTCTGCCGTGTGACCCGATAATTCTGCCGTGTGACCCGATAATTCTGCCGTGTGACCCCTGATAATTCTGCTGTGTGACCCCCGATAATTCTGCCGTGTGACCCCCGATAATTCTGCCGTGTGACCCCCGATAATTCTGCCGTGTGACCCCCGATAATTCTGCCGTGTGACCCCTGATAATTCTGCCGTGTGACCCGATAATTCTGCCGTGTGACCCGATAATTCTGCCGTGTGACCCCTGATAATTCTGCTGTGTGACCCCCGATAATTCTGCCGTGTGACCCCCGATAATTCTGCCGTGTGACCCCTGATAATTCTGCCGTGTGACCCCTGATAATTCTGCCGTGTGACCCGATAATTCTGCCGTGTGACCCCTGATAATTCTGCCGTGTGACCCCTGATGATTCTGCCGTGTGACCCCTGATGATTCTCTGTGTGACCCCTGATAATTCTCTGTGTGACCCCCGATGATTCTGCCGTGTGACCCCTGATAATTCTGCCGTGTGACCCCTGATGATTCTGCCGTGTGACCCCTGATGATTCTCTGTGTGACCCCTGATAATTCTCTGTGTGACCCCCGATAATTCTGCCGTGTGACCCCCGATAATTCTGCCGTGTGACCCCTGATAATTCTGCCGTGTGACCCGATAATTCTGCCGTGTGACCCGATAATTCTGCCGTGTGACCCGATAATTCTGCCGTGTGACCCCTGATAATTCTGCTGTGTGACCCCCGATAATTCTGCCGTGTGACCCCCGATAATTCTGCCGTGTGACCCCCGATAATTCTGCCGTGTGACCCCTGATAATTCTGCCGTGTGACCCGATAATTCTGCCGTGTGACCCGATAATTCTGCCGTGTGACCCCTGATAATTCTGCCGTGTGACCCCCGATAATTCTGCCGTGTGACCCCCGATAATTCTGCCGTGTGACCCCTGATAATTCTGCCGTGTGACCCCTGATAATTCTGCCGTGTGACCCGATAATTCTGCCGTGTGACCCCTGATAATTCTGCCGTGTGACCCCTGATGATTCTGCCGTGTGACCCCTGATGATTCTCTGTGTGACCCCTGATAATTCTCTGTGTGACCCCCGATGATTCTGCCGTGTGACCCCTGATAATTCTGCTGTGTGACCCCTGATAATTCTGCTGTGTGACCCCTGATAATTCTGCTGTGTGACCCCTGATGATTCTGCCGTGTGACCCCTGATAATTCTGCCGTGTGACCCCTGATAATTCTGCCGTGTGACCCGATAATTCTGCCGTGTGACCCCTGATAATTCTGCTGTGTGACCCCTGATGATTCTGCCGTGTGACCCCCGATAATTCTCTGGGTGACCCCCGATAATTCTGCCGTGTGACCCCTGATAATTCTCTGGGTGACCCCCGATAATTCTGCCGTGTGACCCCCGATAATTCTCTGGGTGACCCCCGATAATTCTGCCGTGTGACCCCCGATAATTCTCTGGGTGACCCCCGATAATTCTGCCGTGTGACCCCTGATAATTCTCTGTGTGACCCCTGATAATTCTGCCGTTTGACCCCTGATGATTTTCTGTGACCCCTGATGATTCTGCCGTGTGACCCCTGATGATTTTCTGTGACCCCTGATGATTTTCTGTGACCCCTGATGATTTTCTGTGACCCCTGATGATTCTGCCGTGTGACCCCCGATAATTTGCATTGATCTGATAAATCACTTTGTTGGTGGGATGATTGATCCATTATCTATACAGGGCTCTTAAGTTGTAAAAACTACAGCTCCCAGCATGCCCCGCGGCCCCACGGCCACCAGAAGCTTCGTCCCCGGCCGCGCACGTGCTCGCCACCTCAGCCTCTCGCGCTCTAACACTGCGCAGGCGCTCGCCCGCCCCTTTCTGCTGCCACGCCCACCTAGTTGATAAAGCTCCCCTCCCGCCTTTTGTCGCGTCACTGTACTGCGGGAGCTGAGGCCGCCATCTTCTCTAGCAGCGCCATGCCGCGTGTCTACATCGGGAGACTCAGTTACCACGTCCGGGAGAAGGATATCCAGCGCTTCTTCGGGGGCTACGGAAAGTTACTGGAGGTGGACCTGAAGAACGGGTGAGAGGGCGGGCGTGAGGGGACCGGGAGGCGCGGGGGCTACAGGAGCTGTCCCTGGCCGCCATCTTGGTATCCGGGGGGGTCTGTGTACCGGCACCGGGCGCGGGAGGAGGAGGGGAGGCTGCAGTGACGTCAGCATGCCCAGGGAGAGCTGCCTCACCACTACAACTCCCAGCATGCCCAGGGAGAGCTGCCTCACCACTACAACTCCCAGCATGCCCAGGGAGAGCTGCCTCACCACTACAACTCCCAGCATGCCCAGGGAGAGCTGCCTCACCACTACAACTCCCAGCATGCCCAGGGAGAGCTGCCTCACCACTACAACTCCCAGCATGCCCAGGGAGAGCTGCCTCACCACTACAACTCCCAGCATGCCCAGGGAGAGCTGCCTCACCACTACAACTCCCAGCATGCCCAGGGAGAGCTGCCTCACCACTACAACTCCCAGCATGCCCAGGGAGAGCTGCCTCACCACTACAACTCCCAGCATGCCCAGGGAGAGCTGCCTCACCACTACAACTCCCAGCATGCCCAGGGAGAGCTGCCTCACCACTACAACTCCCAGCATGCCCAGGGAGAGCTGCCTCACCACTACAACTCCCAGCATGCCCAGGGAGAGCTGCCTCACCACTACAACTCCCAGCATGCCCAGGGAGAGCTGCCTCACCACTACAACTCCCAGCATGCCCAGGGAGAGCTGCCTCACCACTACAACTCCCAGCATGCCCAGGGAGAGCTGCCTCACAACTACAACTCCCAGCATGCCCAGGGAGAGCTGCCTCACAACTACAACTCCCAGCATGCCCGGGGAGAGCTGCCTCACAACTACAACTCCCAGCATGCCCAGGGAGAGTTAGCTGCCTCACAACTACAACTCCCAGCATGCCCAGGGAGAGCTGCCTCACAACTACAACTCCCAGCATGCCCAGGGAGAGCTGCCTCACAACTACAACTCCCAGCATGCCCAGGGAGAGCTGCCTCACAACTACAACTCTCAGCATGCCCAGGGAGAGCTGCCCCACAACTACAACTCTCAGCATGCCCAGGGAGTTCTGCACAGGTTTGGGACCAGGGCTTTGATGATCTCCACAGGCCCGAACCCCAACCTGTCAGGTCAGAGGTCACCTGCTGCTCGCTGTCTGTGCTGTCACATGTGGGAGTGTTGCCTGCAGGATGCTCAGCTTGTCCGGCTGTCCCATAGGAGATAGTGGAGGATTGCTGCCACCACTTCTGTTACACGGGGCCACAGCCCGCAGACCATCGCAATTGTTGAGCCCAGAAGAGCAGGATAACACATAGGGGTAATATGCTGCAGGTGGTTTTTCCATCTTACCGATTACCTTCTGCTGTCCAGACACGATGGGAGTTGTAGTTTTGCAGCAGCTGGAGGTCGCACACTAATATGAAGCAAGTGTTGTAGCGGCCGGCCGGCTTCCAGTGTGGCGGCTATGCTCATCACATCACACTGCACCTGATCGCACAGCTGGTGTGTAGGCTGATCACATGGTACAGGTGTCAGTCAGCGCTGTAGTAGTGTGAACTGGGCCTGACCATGTGACCTAGGGAGAGACGGCGACACAGGGCTGAGTCCCAGAGTGTTAAGGGCACCTGTCAACATAACGTCGGGGTCCCCGTCCTGCATGAGCATGTATTGATGAATTCCCCTTCAGGGTCTGTTCACATACAGTATAGCAGCGGATTTGATGCCACAAGTTTTGCACTGGAATCCCCTGCGAATAGAGCCCCGTGGCTGCTCTGCGCTGTACGCGGCTGCTCTGCGCTGTACGCGGCTGCTCTGCGCTGTACGCGGCTGCCCTGCGCTGTACGCGGCTGCTCTGCGCTGTACGCGGCTGCTCTGCGCTGTACGCGGCTGGTCTGCGCTGTACGCGGCTGGTCTGCGCTGTACGCGGCGGCTCTGCGCTGTACGCGGCGGCTCTGCGCTGTACGCGGCGGCTCTGCGCTGTACGCGGCGGCTCTGCGCTGTACGCGGCGGCTCTGCGCTGTACGCGGCGGCTCTGCGCTGTACGCGGCTGTACGCGGCGGCTCTGCGCATTGGCGTACACATCTCTATAGCTCTGCTGGTCACACACATTCTTTAAAAAAAAACAAAAAATACTTTGCTTCAAAATCCTCATCAGACAGCGATGATCTCAGCGGGACACTGTATTAGCAGAAGCTTCTAGATTTGTGCATGGCGGAGTAATGGCGTGTTCTCTCATGTAGCCCATCCTGCGGCTCCAGCTGCTGCAAAACATTTCCCATCATGTTCAGAAAGCTGTAGTAGTGGTTTTTCAGCAGCTGGAAAGGAACCAGTCATGGATCTCTGACCTATAGAATTGGCGTCAACCAATGTTTTAAGTGAATTTTCACACGTGTCCGTGAGTTATGAGTCGTCCTCTGATCCTGTCCGTTGTCTGGTGAGTTGCGGTACGTGTTCACGCTGTAATACTTTGTGTCATTGCAGATACGGATTTGTGGAGTTTGAAGATTCCCGTGACGCAGACGATGCTGTGTATGAGCTGAACGGGAAGGACCTGTGTGGAGAGCGGGTGATAGTGGAGCATGCCCGGGGGCCGCGCCGGGACAGGGATGGATACAGCTTTGGAAGTCGCAGTAAGCATCGCATTTTTTGGTAGCAGGTCTTTGGGGAGTTATAGAGAATGCCTGCTGTCGTTCTGTGCTGTATAGTGGATTACATGGAGGCAGTGTGTAAGGGGTGAATGGATTTTTGCCATGGATAAGTGTTGTTTAAGTTACAGCTCATACACGGTAAAGAGGTAGAGAACCATGGCCGCTTTCTTCCTGCACAGCACCATACCTGACCTGAAATATCTCAGCCTGTGGACAGATGTGGGGCTGCTCCTAGAGGAAAGCTGCCGTGTTTTCTTATCCTGTACAAGTTTCCTAAAGGGTTCTCCATTGCTACAGAAACATGGCCACTTTCTTCCAGAGACAGCACTGTTCTTGTCTCCAGGTCAGGTGTGGTTTGCTATTAAGCTCCATTTACGTCAATGGAGCAACAAGAGTTACAAGATCTGCACCCAAACTGGAGACAAGAGTGGCGCTGTCTCTGGAAGAAAGAGGCCATGTTTTTGTAGCGCTGGAGAATCTCTTTAAGGATTTATGCTTAGCATCCACTACCTCTGTGTCTCTGGTATTAAAATCTGCCTCTGCTTTCTCCCCAATGTGAGCCGGTATACCCAGTATACGCAATACCACAGTATACCCAGTGTTTATAGGCTGTGATATGGTGCAGTCTCTTGTTGCCTGCAGAAATGCGGCTACATTTGGTTTCACTATAGTAGAAATGCGATGGCAGATCTAAACCAAAGATGGAGGTCAGTACGTCTACAGGGGGGTGAAAGGAGTTGAAGTTTTGGCTTTATTGCCCTTTATGCGGAATATGTTAAGAAACAGCTAGAAATTTGTTTATTAGCAGAAATGAATAATAATCATCCAGCAGGTGATAGCTTTGTCATGTATGTTAGGCAGGTGTCACATGGGTGTACAGGTGCGTTTTGGTTGCAGGTCCCAGCTTGACCCTGTCTGTGGTGATCTGACTGCTGTTGGTCGGGGTCATCAGACCCTCGGTCAGGCTGAGACTTATGGCCATAATACAGATATGGTGACTGTAGCCCAATGTGAGAACCAGCCTTCCTGCTGTAGATGACCTCGGTGGAGAGGGACGCCTATGTTAATCTGCTTTTATTATGTTTTGTTAGATGGTTTCTCCTCCAATATCCTCTTTAGCTTTCTCTTATATTTTTGATGGGCCATAAAGAAGTTGCAGTAGAGATAACTGTGATCCACGGGGGAAAGTTCATGTCTGTGGGGTCAGTGGTAAATCCTCTGATGTCACAGATGTTACCATTGGCCCAGATCCCTCCGTCCGTGTCCACAGTCTGTGTGTGGCAGATAGATAGATCTGGGCCATTGGCTGTAATGTGGGGTTAGACATATGGGGGTTATGTGGCAATGTCATTGTGTTTTATTTTAACTTGTATATTCTTAACCTTTTTGCATGTTGAATTCCAAAATCCTTTTTAACCGTCCTTGATGTTTCAATTTGAAAGAGACCAGTGGGGGCTGAGACCATTGAGGCTTAAGATGACTGCCTTTCCTGGTTGGCCTTTCCAAACATTGTGTGACCCTTGCCCTATGACCCTTTGGCTGACCTTACCGGAAGCCATGACGACAGCAGCCTATTGCCATTAGACGCAGGGTGATGGTGAGGATTTAAAAGGGTTAGACAAAACCGGCTTTAATCTGGACTAGGTGACTCCCCTTGCGTGTGCTTCCAAATGCCACTTCTCTTATACCTCCTGCTAAGCTTAATGTAATGAAGTGACTGGCATCTCCTGTAAAAACACTTTGTAGAAATGCATGTGAATACGTTAAACCTTGTAATGTCATTAATCCTGTTAGATTTCATGTTGACTGAGTGCGCTCCTTATACATGGCCATTCTTAACACTGCAGAATGGAGCGAGCAACTCAACGTCCCTGCTACCAATCATTCGCCAGAATCACGTCTTCAAAGGAGGTTTTACTGTAAAGCATCTCATACTCTAGTCTATAAGCCCTCCCAAAGAACTCAGAATTAGATAATGACTTGTGCGTTTGGTTTGCACCCCTGACATCATCTTTCTATGTGTAAAGGTGGCTACAGGAGCCAAAGGTCTGGCAGAGATAAGTATGGTCCTCCTGTGCGGACAGAGTTCAGGCTTATTGTGGAAAATCTCTCTAGCCGGTGCAGTTGGCAGGATCTTAAGGTGAGTGCTGTGAATTGGATTTAGCACTTAAAGATAGTGAAATTATTATGTTCCCATAGTGGTTTTGTGTTTTGTTTTTTTTTTCACTTTATTCAATGTGTAGATCAGGTGGTTTGGTGCCCGGGCGGTGGGACTACCACCCTCAGTGCTTGCACCAGCCATTCCTGGTGAGTAATGCACTTAGAGACGAGGAAGGGCTGATTGCCCCCAGCGCACCAAACCATTTACTATAATAAACTAATACACATTGGTTTTTCAAAAAATCACCTTCTCTTGATATTTTTTTATTTAGGTTTTTAACCACATACCTGCTTACAATTCTTTTGCAGGATTTCATGAGACAAGCAGGTGAGGTTACCTACGCAGATGCGCACAAAGAGCGTACCAATGAGGGTGTGATAGAATTCCGATCTTACTCCGATATGAAGAGAGCCCTAGACAAGTTGGACGGCACTGAGATAAATGGCAGAAAAATTCGCTTGGTTGAAAGTAAAACCCGGCACAGGAGGTCTTACTCCGGCAGCAGGTCCAGGTACAGGAAACGCAATACATAGAGAAGCAGGAATCACAGCACCTCCTGGAGGTCGCCTTCAGAGTGACTTAATCATCATTTCAGCTGCACTGTGGAGACTTGTATATAGATAGTCTGACACCTTCTATAAATGTTACCCTAAGGCTATGGCCACAATATATAAGAACAATGTCTGTTGCTTAACATGGCCGTGTCGATCAGCGTCTGCTATCTTATATACTTGCAGTATTGGCCGGAAGAACATCATTTTATTTTAATTGGAATGTGGGCACATTCGGGTTTACCGCAATCCAATTGACCACTGTGTGAAGCACGGCTGGGAGCCATACTTAGCACTCTGAGCACAGACCATTTTCCACGGCCGCTGTTGACCAAATTGCAGATGTAGAAAATAGACATGTCGATTATTTTCTGCAGTCGCAGCGAACAATGGCCGTAGTGCATACAGTGTGTATAAGCTACGGCCGTTGTCCTATTCAGTGCCATTTAATTAAGCACTGTTGGTAAACAACGGCCATTGTTAACTCCTCCAACAACGGCATTTACTGAAAAAAGTGTAAAAAATTAAATGCGGCAGTAGACACCATCCTTGCTCCATTTTGAACTGAACACTAGCATGTAACTAGTTATATGAGCCATAGGTATCGTGCAGTCCTGTGCTCATTACTAATTTCTTTAAATTTCATGCATTATGGACGTGGCCTGGAAATACCTGATCAGAATAGCCATTGCCCACGCTCCCAGCCACGTATATCTGCACGATATCAGATGTAGACTGCCGCTCTGTCTCCTAGGTAATCGTAGCCACTGTGAGACCCAGTGGTGTGTAATATGATGGTGCAGGGTCTTGCAATGGCTGCGGTTACCTAGGAGACTGATCAGGAGTCTTCATTGTGCAGTAATGTTACTGGGAGCGGGGGCAATGGCTGCTCCAATCGGGTACTTACAGGGCTAACCTATAATGAATGTCATTTAGAAAAATTACTATTGTGCACAGGGCTGTTCCATGGTGACTTTTCAATAACTTTGTGTCTACCTCCATTCATCCATGCTAAACTCATTTTCATACATTTTCTTTTTGTTAGGTCACGATCCAGGAGCAGGAGGAGATCTCGCAGCAGGAGCAGGCGGAGCAGCCATAGCAGATCAAGAAGCCGCTCCCGTTCTCCCGTGAAGAAAACCCGCTCCCGTTCTCCCGCCAAGCGGAGCAGGTCTCGTTCACCAGTGAAGAAGAGTCGTTCCCGTTCTCCAACCAAAAGAAGCAGTTCTCATTCCCCGGCTAAGAAAAGTCAGTCTCGGTCTCCTACTAAGGAAAGCCGCTCTCGGTCTCCAGTAAAACGGAGCCGCTCATGTTCACCTGCAAAGAGTCAATCAAGGTATATAGTCTCCATTTAATAAAAAAAATACTTTGTTGGTATTAAGATTTACTGTCAGTACGTCTACAGATTTTTGCTGATCTGGGAACCTAGCTAATCACAAGAATGTTAGGGCAGCTGTGCACGACTACTTGGTTTTTTCCACCCTGCAGTGGTGTCTCCATTTATCTGGCTGCAGTTCCCTGGTCACCTATGAGCCATACTGTGCTGGAGCGAACATTTCCTTTCACAAGAGGGTTTTCTCCATCTGAACAATGTGTGATGGAGCAGTCTGTTTATCTATTAGAACATATCTGTACATTTTATTTTATGCCATTATTTCTTCTAGGTCCAAATCTCGATCTAGAAGTAAGGAAGCTTCTCGATCACCATCAAAGCAGAGGAAGTCCCGATCAACAAGCAAACCCAATTCTGACCACGGCTCTCGATCCCGCAGCCGTTCCAAGGGAAACCGCAAGAGGTCTCGTAGTCACTCGAAAGGGAAGCGGGATCGATCCAGCAGCCGCCCCAAATCAAAACGTGAGAGATCTAGCAGCCGTGGTAAATCCAAACGTGATAGATCCAGCAGCCGATCCAAGAGCAAACGCGATCGTTCTCGCAGTCGATCCAAAGGGAGACGAGACTCTAAGGGTAAAAGAGATCAGTCAAGGGAGCGATCTCGTAGTCGGTCCAAGGGAAAGAGGGACAGGTCTCGTTCACGCAGTGAGTCTAAAGATGAACGAGAGAGATCCAGAGAGCGGTCTCGGGAAAGATCTCGTAGTCAGTCAAAGGGAAATCGAGAAGGCTCCAGAGAGAGGTCCAGAAGTCAGTCCAAGGAGGAACATGACCGCTCTCGTAGCCGATCAAGAAGCAGGGATCGTTCTAGGAGTCGATCAAATGTCAAACAGGAAAGATCTTCCCATAGTCGTTCCAGATCTCCTTCCCCGAGGGAAAATGGTAAAGGTGATGCCAGATCCCGGTCTAAATCACCAGTCCCACCTTTTGCTGGCAAAGAAGGTTCCACTTCTCCACCTCCCCGTGCCGCCTCCGCTGCCAGTTCTAGGTCTCGTTCTAGCTCCCCTGAGTAGTTTTTTGTTGTGATGTAGGTTTATATGCCCAGTGGTAGGACTGAGCCCCACAAGTTGATTCCCATAATCACTTTAATAAATGTCTTGGTGCAGGCATGTCCTCACTTTACCTGTGTCATATCCTGGCTACAGAAGGTTCTCAGCTATGTAAATATGAAGAGGCAATAATTTTTATTTTTTTTTTTGCATGAAAATTTCTTAAAGTGCGAAGGTTGTGGCGCTGAAAGGTCTTTTCCCTTCAGTTGTTTAGTACAGTGAATTAATATCGTAGATCAATGCGTTCAGATTACCACGATGAGTTTGGCGTGCACCTGTAATAAAGTGCACCGCATTCTGTTCTTGATGGTATGAAGTATTAAACTCTACAGTGCTTGATGGGAATTTTATGGGTCCCATTTCAGTTTAGCTGCTGACATTGTAAATAAAGGTTTGTACTGTCTCTGTGGGGCGTTTTTTTAATTTTTCATTTTTTAGGATGTTCTGTAAGGTTGTTTTTTTTTTGCAAAGCAAATAAAGTTTTTTTTTCTGCTGTGCAAGCTGCATCTGGAGTTCTTTATACCAATTGTATGTGGATTTCTGATAAAAAAAAATAATTCAGTTAAAATGCGCATATATACACACACACTATTTAGAATGTTCACACAGGCTTCCAGCATCCATTGACATCAACTAAAAAAGTGTTGTCATTTTTCTCAAAACTTTTTGAGCATTCCTATTCACGCCAATGTAACAATGTAAGTTGGAAACTAGGCTTTTGCCTGTATGAACAGTACACTTATAGGGTTAATAAGTGTCTAATAACTGGCATGTTTCTACTCCAAAAATTCTCTATACCCCTAAGTGTCAGTTGACAGGTAGGTTATGCAACACCCTGTATCCATAGTGGGGGAAAAAGCAGAACAGTAAGAATGATGCATCATGGTCCTTAGCCCCTAGACAACCCATGCCGTATTGGTACACCATAGAGTCCAGTGGGCTCAGGAGCTGAGCACGCTTCATAGCAGGTGAGGGTCAGTTGCTTTTAGCAGCCGGGTCCTCACTGTTAATGAAGGTCTTCAGCGATAGTGCTGCCACCCGTCATTAACCCCTTAAACACAGCAATTGTGCCCTTTTAAGAGAGTGACAGGAGCCGCTCCAATCAGGACCCCTGCAGTTTTACTGACTGATTACTGTATGTAGTCTATTCACCGATCTTCTCATAGTTTGATTCTGTCCGCCTTTGTAAGATCACAGATCCTCTGGCATAGCATTGACCAGTGTTAGCAGTCTAGTGATTGCATGTAATAGTCCTTTAAGAGGGCTTAAAAAGTGTAAAAAAAAAGTTCCCCATTGACATGACAGCGCTACCAGAGAGAGACTCTGCCCCAGGGAAAAGAGACCTGGAGAGATAAAAGGGCGAACCCTCGGGACGTGGTATGTCCCGGACTAGACGAGAACTGGAGCTGTGCCTGGGGCTACCACAGTGTTTGGCTACCGGGGGAGAAGCCATTCATGTGTGCAGACTTAGGGCCCTATTACACCAACAGATTATCTGACATTTTTTTTTTTAACCAAAGCCTGGAATCTACTATAGACAGATAACAAAGGAAAGACTAAGATTTCTACCCTTTTCAAATCCATTCCTGGCTTTGGCTTAAAAAAAATCTGTCAGATAATCTGTTTGTGTAATAGGGTCCTAAGGCGGCCATAGTCCTCCGTATCTATGTGCTAATCTGGAGCTCCTGCACGTGACTGGTGTACGTAGTCGGTGGGGTAGAGGCTCTTCTGGTTTGATTTGCTGCGCTTGCTGAAGCATGCGGTGGCACTGCGCTTCTCTTTAGTGAGGAGTACAAGTGGTGTGGGCCAGAGTTTTTTCCTTCCAGATCATCAGCGTGGGCTGCAGCGTCAGCATGAGCTCCAGCAGAGATGGAAGAAGGGATTCGGCAGGATCCGCGGCTCCAGAGAAATCCAGGGTACCTAGAATACACTCTTCCAGTTGGGATGGTGAGAGATTCTTACCTTATGTCACATACATGCATTGCTGAAATATATCTTGTCTATTTGTATATCTATAGGAGGAGGATTCCTCTAGAAGATCATCTAGGAGCGTAAGGATGGAGTGTAAGATTTTCAGAAGTGGACTAAGCTCTGACTGATCGACCAACTTGTGAGGCCTGCATTGCAAAAATGGTAGCGGCTGAGGTCCCATCTATGGCTGCTATATCGTCCTCTATGAATTGAGACTCTTGTGCTTAGTTCTTTACTACTTTTTTTCCTATTTATTGAGTGTTGGAGTTTATGGTTATTTTTTTAGGGATATGATTAAAGAAATTCATATTTCCCAGAAAAATTTGCCAACTTCTCCAGCTGAAGATGCGCCTGGCCCTTCTAACGTTGTTAAGGCAGTTGATGTTTATGATTCTGATTGAGGTGTTGGATCTATCTGAGGAAGATAGTTTAGGAAAGCCTTTGGATTGGAAGAAGTAGACTCCTTACTTAAGGGGGTTGGCTCTACCATGACATTGGAGGATCAGAAAGAGCCAATGTGTCCTTCCTGATCCTTAACCCCTTAAGGTCAAAGCCAATTTTCGTTTTTGCACTTTTGCTTTTTTCACTTTATGTTCAAAAGGCCATAGCACTTGCATTTTTTCACCTAGAGACCCACATGAGCCCTTATTTTTTGCGACACCAATTGTACTTTGCAATGACAGGCTTTATTTCCTCATAAAATATGCTGCGAAACGGGAAAAAAATCATTTGCGCTGTCAAATTACAAAAAAAAGGAATTTGTTTTCATTTCAGGGAGTTTCGTGTTTACGCCGTTTGCCCTGGGGTAATACTGACTTGTTATATATGTTCCTCAAGTTGTTACGATTACAACGATATATAACATGTAATAGAAGTAGTAGGCTCTCTAGCGTAACTCCCCTTAAATTATTCAAGTTAATATGTATAGACTTAGATATATATCGTTTCTGGTTATATCATAAATGGTTGATTATAATAAGTCAGAATTGTTTGTAGAGATAAATAGTTTTTATATTCATAAGATGAAACAAGTAAAAAATAAAATTAACCAGTGAAGAATACAAGCAAAATTAAAATCACACCTGTATCAAGATTCATAAGGCTCTATAGGCATATATATCAGTATATATCTTCATAGTGTGATAATCACAGGAGTATAAATATTACAATTCTTAGTGTAAAACACTTATAAAAAACATAGCAAAGCTAGAAGGATGTTTCATAAAAAAGGCGATCTTTGTGTAGTATATTTCATAAACAATTATAGCAGTAGGATCTTGTCCATATGCGACTCTGCAGGGCCCGTGCAGGTCGCAGTGGTTTGTAGTCACTGTACTTATGGTAAATATAGGACTGTTCCTGTTAGTTGATTCGAGGTATATTATATCACTTATTAGCTATGCTCGTATATGCAGAGGTAATACAGTTAAAATAGAATAAAAGCGGTGAAGGTCCACCTCTCACCAGTCCAAAGTCTCTGTGTTTGCAGGATCTGCGGCCGCAGTTAGTGAGGAGCATGTAGATGGATATGAAGCCTCTCCTGCTCGAAGATCCTTCATTCGGGAGGTTCTCCCCAGAGTATTCCACACAGATCTTGTCTCTCACATTTGTGGAGCTTCAGGAGGTATGTTTCATGTCTGATTGCCTCTCCCAATGTGGCTGGGTGCTCAGATCTGAAGTGCGGACTGGTGATATATTGTGCACAATGCGTCTTTCTGCTATATATAACGAGTTCTTACACTAGAATATTTGATATATAACGTATAACTTTTATTGTATCGGATGGCCTGTAAAAAATTCAAACCATTGTTAACAAATATATGTTCCTTAAAATCGCTCCATTCCCCGGCTTATAGCGCTTTTATCCTTTGGTGTATGGGGCTGTGTGAGATGTCATTTTTTGCGCCATGATGTGTTCTTTCTATCGGTACCTTGACTGCGCATATGCGACTTTTTGATTGCTTTTTATTGAATTTTTTTCTGGATTTGATGTGATCAAAAATTTTGCACTTTGGAATTTTTTTGCACTGACGATGTTTACTGTGCGAGATCGGTAAGGGGATTAATAGTTCGGGCGATTACGCGTGCGGCGATACTAAATATGTTTATATTTATAAAATGGGAAAGGGGGGGGTGATTTGGATTTTTATTAGGGGAGGGGATTTTTTTTATTACGTTAACTGGAAGTCCCCCTGGGGGACTTGTATATACACAGCACTGATCTCTCATAGAGATCATATATACACAGCAAAGATCCATCCTGCTGCAGGCCAGTGCAATGTATTGCCGAGTCGGGATCAGCATCATTGCGACGCTGAGGCCCGGCACGGCCAGAAGAACGTATCTCCCACCAGGGATGTGCGGCGCAGTGCCTCTAAATGCAGCTGTCAGGATTGACAGCTGCATTTAGAGGCTTAATTAGCCGGCGCAACAACAGGACCCACGCTGGCTAATAGAGGTGCTCCCCGGTGTTTGACCCCTGTCTGAACTCTCCCCGCGGCACCATGACGTACCAGGTACGTCATGGGTCGCTAAGGGGTTAAAGAATAGGTGAAGCCTGATAAAAAGAACTTTACCTGTAGAGCAGTTAAGAGAAAGTACCCATTTGATGACTGAGAATACTTGGAACCATCCTCCAAAGATAGATATTTCTATTGCTAAAATTTCTAGAAAATCATCTTTACTATTTGGGGGCTCTGAAGGACCCGATGGGCAAAAAAGCGTACGGATTCCTATAAAAGTCCTGGGAAACAGCCACTGGGTCTTCCAAACCCAACATAGCCAGCACTTGCCTTGCTAGATCCATGTTAGTCTGGTTGTCACATTTTGAAGATAGGTTAAAGGCAAAATAATCTGGAGAAAATCTTGGCCTTCTTGCCACTTCTAAAAAAAAAAAAAAGTCTGCTGATTCTTGGCTGATGTATCAGCAGATTCTTTAAGATTCTCGGCCAGGTCAGCAGCTTTGTCAAACTCTGCTAGAAGAGCGATCTGGTTAAAAAATTGGGCTGGTGATGCTGGTTTCGAAGCAAAATTGTGTGCCGTTCCCTGTGGAGGGGTTTTCTGTTTGAACCGGTCTTGGATGATTTATTAGAAAAAGCAGGTGATAAAAAGAAAGTGTTCCCTCCTTCTGCACAGCCAAGGCAGTATCGGTCCTTTCGGACTCCAGGCAGAGGGGGGTTTCTTAAGAAGTACGGATAGATCAGCCAGAAGCACAGCAGCCAATAAGTCTCCAGCAAAACTGTGGGGACAGTCTACGTCATTTCACCCAGGAGTGGGAAAGGATCTACGGAAGCTCCTGGGTGTTACAGTATGTCCCTCATGGTGTAAGTTTTGATTCAGTCTCTCTGCCTCCCACACGTTTTCTGGTGACAAAAAGTCACATGGGGGAAAGAGGGCACAAATCCCTAGAAATAGAGGTCCTCTCCCTGATAGATATAAATGTGCCAGAGTCTCAGATAGGGCTCGGTTTGTGTGCATATCGTAGACCAAAACCCAGATTTGTCTTACTGAGTAAATGTAAACCTAACGCCATTAAACAAATTTCTGAAGTGGCAGAAACTCAGAATGGAGACAAGTCAACAGTAAATCTCCTTACAAAGGATGGCTTCATGGCTTCCATAGACTTTAAGGACACTTCCTTACATGTGCCAATTCACCCGGACTTTCAAAAGTGCTTGACAATTGCTATCTGGATAGACCACAGGCTGTTGCATCTGCAGTTTCGGGCCCTGCCTTTTGGCATTGCTATTGTTTCCAGGGTATTTACCAAGACCGTGTCTGAGGTGGAAGCTCATATAAGAGAAGGACAAGGTCTGCTCATTCCCTATTTGCATGACTTTCTCTAGCAGAATCTGAAGAGATTCCGATTAGTTAGATTGACAGAGCGTTGGCCATATTAAAAAAACAACAACTTGTTAGTTGCTTATAAATTATGAAAAGTCTTTGATTCCAGTAAAACAAACGAAGTTTAGGCATCATTCTGAACTCTTCTTCCATAAGAAATAATCCCAAAAATAGAAGCAGCAGTGATGGCAGTCATTCAGAATCCCCTGACTACGATCAGGAAGGGTATGTCCTTACTGGTTTTACTTATAGCATCCATACCAGTGGTTCCCTGAGTTTAGAGTAATTCCTGACACCTTATTTTATATCATACATCATGGAACTTGTTTCAGTAAAAAGGGATCTTTTATCAGCTGCGGATAGTGCTACCTAGGTGGGGTTTCGCAGCTGCAGTGCCACTTAGCACCCATTTAGGGTGGGGCCTAGACCTTTAGGCCGGCCTTTTCCAATGGCAGGTTGAGGGGACGGGTAGGCTTGATCGAACATCGGAAAAAGGTAGGTTCAATTGAACCCAAACCTAGCTGGACCGTCCGCATTTGGTTGCTGGAGCTTTCACTTTTCGTGTGGAAGGAGGAGACATCCTGGGGACCTCCTCGAATTCCGGGATACAGCCTATTACCTAGGCTGAATCCCGGAATTCTAGGCGGTCCCCGGGATGTCTCCTCCTTCCGCACGGTCTGTGAAGACATCAGCAATCAAATGCGGAAGGTCGGGCTAGGTTTGGGTTCGATCGAACCTAGCTTTTTCCGATGTTTGATCAAGCCTAGGGGCGGGGCCTAGATGGCTATGACATCACAGAAGGGCAGGGGTCAACGCTACAGTTGTGCTGTGGCCGTAAAGCCCCACCCAGGCAACAATCCGCTGATGATAAAAGATGACTTTTAACTGGAACAAGCACCATGATGTATGAGATATAATAAGGTATGAAAACTGCAAAATTTACCCTTTACACCTGTGTAACGAAGCCATAAGGCAAAAAAGGGGGTGACAGTGTCACTTTAAATTCAGACATCTTCCAGAAAATTGTAGGTCCTCAGATAGACCTGTTTGCCACGAGAACCAACCAACAGGTGAAGGGTTTCTTCTCCCTCTCCTGCAGACCACCCTCTGCTCAGGCTTGGTCATGGCATCTGTGTATGCGTTTCCTGCTTTGGCTCTTATACCCAGGGGGATCAAGAAAATCAGACAGGAGAAGGCCAGAGTCATTCTAATAGCCCCATTCTGGTCTCGCAGAGCTTGGTTCTCCTGTCTGAGGGATCTGTCTGTGACTCATGAATGGGTGCTACCATGGATCTCCCAAGGCCGCTACTAAACCAATTTTACCAATTTCCACAGGTCTCAAGAGGTAGTCCTACCATCATTCTTTAAGAATCCCAGAAATTACAAAGAGAGAGAGTTTAATTCCTTGGATGTCAGGAGAGCTGTGATGAGATACAGAGTTTCAGAAAGGATAGAACTTTGTTCAGTTTTCGGGCCTGAATAAGGGTAGTAAGATATCCAGAGATGTCTGTGTTATCTCTAAAAGCGAGTCTATGGCCGCAATCCCCCCCCCCTTTCTCCCCCAATCCAAACTGCTTGTACCTTCGGATAGCTGCTTTTAATACAATATCTGTCCTGGGGTCCGTTCAGCAGGTGATGCAGTTATTGTGCTTGCAGCCCTGTGTCAAATTGGTGTGGCCTAGACCTGCACCGCCTCTCCATCCCTCCTCCCTGCCCTCCTCATCATTGGTGTTCCTCACCTGTCTGAACGCTGCATGTGTGCCTTAACGATCCAGCACATGTGCAGTGTTCAGACAAGTAATGATTAGGAGAACTCCTAAAGGGGGCATTCCTAATGATGAAGAGGGCGGGGAGGAGGGACGGAGAGGCAGTGCAGGCCTCGGGCACAGATGTCTCCCTGGATCAGATCTGTAAAGCTGCGGCCTGGTCCGTAAGTACTTTTTTCCGACACTATCGGTTGGATCTTTTAGACTCTTCTAGTATGTCTTTTGGGTGCAAGGTTCTTCAAGCTTTGGTCCCTCGCTAAATTTTATCGCTGGTTTTCTCTCTGGTGGTGCTGTCATGTCAATGGGGAACTCACCGTAGTTACTCACCGGTAATGATGTTTCCCCGAGTACATGACAGCACCATTACATACCCACCCTTCTATTTCTTGCTTGACACTAGTGTAGTGCATAATATTAACATAGATAGAAATATATGTGTGTGTGTGTGTGTGTGTGTGTGTGTGTATATATATATATATATATATATGTGTGTGTGTATATTTGGTGAAAGTTCTTGATGTAAACAATATGATAATAATAAGATGGTCTCTCTCCCTTGGTCTCGGAAATTCACTGAGGATGGAGAGGAGGGCCTTTACTCTCTGCAGGTTTCCTGCCCCTGGGGGCGGAGTCTCCCTCTGGTTGTGCCGTCATGTACTCGGGGAAACATCGTTACCGGTGAGTACTGTTTTTTTTTTTTTTTTAGAAGTATAATATACCCCTTCCCCTAATAAAAGTTTAAATCACCCCCCTACCTGTCCCATTATACAAATAAAACACACACAAATAATAAGGCACATTAATATATTGTAGCGTGCGGGATTGTCTGATCTATTAAAATATAACAATGTTATTCCCGCACAGTAAAATGGGGCACAGCCAGGATTGCTTATTTATTGTTACGTTATATATCAAAAACAAAAGTCATAACTTCCCATGTACACATGATACCAATAGACGCCCCAAAAATAAAACTGTTAGTAGAGCAATTTTATTCATTAAATAAAAAAAAAAACCTTTACTGTAAAATAAAAAAAATAGTAAAACATAAGAAAAGCTATGAAAACATGTCCATCATATTCAGACTGATGTATAGAATAAATATCATGTAGATTATACCGTAAAGTACATTACGTAGACACTGGAACCCCCAAAAAAGTTACAAAATTGCATTTTAACCTGGAAAAAAAATGTAAATTTCTTTGTTCATATTGTCTCCTTAATAAACCCTGAGGTGTTTTACAGGTGCGGGGGAGAGTCTGGCAGCCACACGCTGCTCCCCCTCTTATAGGAGTCCGTGCCCCACACTCAGACCCCAACCAATCAGATATTTAAAGTGACGGTGGCCGTTTATTTGTGACATGGTAAGCACTTATAATATCAGACCGTAGCATCGAATTCTCCAGTGTATATTCACCGCTGGGAAGTTTTTCAGAAGTCCTAAGTCCATTCCCACTAATATAATAGCTGAGGGTGAGTTAGGTGGAAAACATTATCTGTGTGCTGTGTGTTTATTTGCAGACGCTCCCATGCTGTATATATCTGCCGGGGGGGGGGGGGGGGGGGGGGGGGGGGGGTCTTTGGCTTATAAGATGAAAAATACAAGTTAGGCCTCTTACTATGCAAAGAGGAAAATTAAAAAAAACAAAAACCATGTTTGTGTTGACCTGAGGAGAGGTGACCATTTACCACAACAAGTTTAAAAATCATTGAGTGCGCGACGTGTGATTATTGTGTGTATAAAATAATATTGCTATTACTTACCTATCCAGGCTCCCCGATGTCCTCAGGCCTTGTCTGTTGGATTCCCCGAACTCCGCAGCTCTCACTTCTGGTCCCTTCTCTGAAGGGACAGGCCGCTCAGACAATAGCTGGCCGAGACAGGACAGCAGCGCGGCCAGTGATTGGCTGAGGGGTCTGTCACTCCAGAGACGGGTGCAGACATGGGACCAGGGAATCCTACAGACAAGGCCTGAGGATGCCTGGGAGCCTGGACAGGTAAGTAATAGCATTATTATTTCACACCAAAGTAAGGGCTGCACGGACATCCCTAAAGATATATATTTAGTTCTTGCTGCCCTAAGACTCCTAGATAGTGATGGACATGAAGGAACGCCACTTTCCCATGCTGGTGTGAGAGCCGGTTTGCATATACTTCTCAGCTGGGTCCTGCACTTTATGGCACCTAGAAAACAATAAATATATACACAAAGGTTCACAGAAGAGGGACTTAATCACCCAAATTTGTAGTATAGCCTACTAATTAATTATGGCTATGGGTGTCACTCTTACTCAAATACCAGAAAAACCCACCATAAAGATGAATACAAAAAGAGCCATGGGCATAAATTCTGAAGCACTACAAAATTTATTTATCACAGTTATGTTAATAACATGATAGAAATTTCATATAAAATATCACTAAAACGTATTTAAAAAACAACCAGGTACCATATATGTAAAAAATAGACCACAACATAGGATAGATGGGTGATAAAAAAATTAAAATGAACTACAAAGATGTGTCCTGTCTCAGAGTAACCCGCTATTCTAGCAATCGTATGGCATAAGACAAAACACAAATGATCATAAACCGTATTATCACTCACCCATCAATCCTATGTAGGTCACAAACGTCCCTACGTACGTTTCACCACACCGGGCTTCTTCAGGGAACTGTCCCCCTAACTCCCCCTCTCCCTTTTATACTGACCGGGCCTCATTATGGAGTCACCCCGCTTCCGGGCTCATCGGCGCGCTGGACCGGGAGCGAAGACCGCGTCACTTCCGGGTTAGCAGCTCACCTCACGCACGCACGGCCGCAACGTGTAACGTCACGGACATGCGCACTAGAGGTATTGAGGCCACCAGGAAGTGAACACAGCGTAAGCAACCGGCCGAGCGCGCACACCCATCTGCGGTGACTTCTCGATATTACTCTAACATGACTAGAACAGCGGTGATAGGACTAACAGACCTATGGGACACATTGTAATAATGTAAACAGTAGGTATTTACATCCCCTATCTCACTCCTCATACATAACATAATCGCATGACATAAATATCTCAATCTATAAGATAAAGTGATTAAATCATGAATACATTATATAAATAAATATAGATAAAGTGACAAGTGTTAAATAGAGCCAATAAATATTACACAGAATAATCTAATCTCAATATATATTACACAAAAAGTGACTAGTGCTATGCTAATAAATTATGAAAATATGCACAATACAAATGTGACGTACAAAAACGCGTCAAAACCGCAAGTGCAAAAAAACCGCATAAAGTGAATAGGTGCATAAAGTGAAAATTTTTTTTTTTTTTTTTGTAAATGGGACATGATGAGGAAAATATTGCATAAACACTGGCAGGTCTTAACTACAGACCCAGTGTTAGCAGGTAAACTTTCTTCAGCCCCAGCTATGACAGCGAAAAGGGGAAAAAATTTAAAAGATCTCTTGGTGAAGAGCCACTATGCACCAAAAGTAGAGAATCCATTTGGGCAAATTACCCGGAGGCAGGGTTGTTTTCCTTGCGGAAACTGTGTAGCGTGCCCAAATGTTATGAGAATAGGGACTTTTCAAAATGCTGACAATACAAGAGAATATATGATTCGTGACTACGTGTCCTGCAACAGTACACATGTGGTGTATTACGCCACGTGTGGCTGTGGCAAGATTTATGTGGGCTTGACTGCACGTGAATTAAAAGTGAGGGTAAGTGAACACGTGAGGGGTATAGTGGCAGCCAGAGACATAGATGAAATCGAGTCCCTCAAAACGATTCCCCGACATTTTAAACTATTCCATGGAAGCGATCCAAAAAGTTTCCAAGTTAGAGGGATTGAAAGGGTCAAGGTCGGTATTAGAGGAGGCAATGTGAGGAGGATTTTGGCGCAGAAGGAGTGCCGCTGGATTACAATGTTAGGCACAGTAGCCCCTTCAGGGCTGAATGAAAATTGTAGCTTTGTTTCATTTTTATGAATCCACAATAGTTTGTAATTGTTTGATTTTGATACTAATGTCTTTCTTTTTTCCTTCCATCTTTCTTTCTACTATGTTTTTTCTATCTCTAATTCTACTATGGAGTTCATCTATATTTAGGTGTCGGGTACCTCAGGAAATGAAGAATCTTGGACAGCGTGTGATATCTCATTGTAAAAATGTGTTTTTAAATAATAAATAACATATATAACATAATTGTAATCATATTTATATAAAAAAATTTTTTTTTCACTTTATGCACCTATTCACTTTATGCGGTTTTTTTTGCACTTGCGGTTTTGACGCGTTTTTGTACGTCACATTTGTATTGTGCATATTTTCATAATTTATTAGCATAGCACTAGTCACTTTTTGTGTAATATATATTGAGATTAGATTATTCTGTGTAATATTTATTGGCTCTATTTAACACTTGTCACTTTATCTATATTTATTTATATAATGTATTCATGATTTAATCACTTTATCTTATAGATTGAGATATTTATGTCATGCGATTATGTTATGTATGAGGAGTGAGATAGGGGATGTAAATACCTACTGTTTACATTATTACAATGTGTCCCATAGGTCTGTTAGTCCTATCACCGCTGTTCTAGTCATGTTAGAGTAATATCGAGAAGTCACCGCAGATGGGTGTGCGCGCTCGGCCGGTTGCTTACGCTGTGTTCACTTCCTGGTGGCCTCAATACCTCTAGTGCGCATGTCCGTGACGTTACACGTTGCGGCCGTGCGTGCGTGAGGTGAGCTGCTAACCCGGAAGTGACGCGGTCTTCGCTCCCGGTCCAGCGCGCCGATGAGCCCGGAAGCGGGGTGACTCCATAATGAGGCCCGGTCAGTATAAAAGGGAGAGGGGGAGTTAGGGGGACAGTTCCCTGAAGAAGCCCGGTGTGGTGAAACGTACGTAGGGACGTTTGTGACCTACATAGGATTGATGGGTGAGTGATAATACGGTTTATGATCATTTGTGTTTTGTCTTATGCCATACGATTGCTAGAATAGCGGGTTACTCTGAGACAGGACACATCTTTGTAGTTCATTTTAATTTTTTTATCACCCATCTATCCTATGTTGTGGTCTATTTTTTACATATATGGTACCTGGTTGTTTTTTAAATACGTTTTAGTGATATTTTATATGAAATTTCTATCATGTTATTAACATAACTGTGATAAATAAATTTTGTAGTGCTTCAGAATTTATGCCCATGGCTCTTTTTGTATTCAACTTTATGGCACCTGTTGATTTTAAAGGAAAAAAAAATATAGAACTAACCCTTTAATCTAGATTTGATATGGCGGCTGTCAGAGATCGGCTCTTGGTCATGTAAGTAATGTCTGTAGATGATTGTAACGTAACATGAATGATAAAATCTGATTGATGGGCCTGTGTATAATGTATGTGTATGTACCAGTGATGTCCGTGCATTATTAGCCGTCTCTTCTACGTCCATATTGAAAATTATTTCCTAACACAGAAATTAAATTAAAATGGTGCCAGTTACCATGGCAACAGATAAGCCTTACAGCGTGCATAAATTATCCCGGCAACGACAATTAATTCATCTCCAGAGCATATGCCTAGAAAAGGGCCCCGGCTGATCATAGCAAAACATAAAAAGATGCACAAGTAATAACCTGAGAATAAAGAGACGCCTGGAGTTAGGTCCGACTCGTCTCCAAGGCCTCAGGGCTCCGGGAGACTAAATCCTAAGGCTAAAGCTGCGGGGACCAGATACAGGGATGTGCGTACAGCACAGAAATACTAACAAAAGAGCTAACAACAATATACCTGTCATCCTGTGTATTTACTGGCCACCAACCATGCTTCCACTCTCACTCCTAGTCCCCTCCATGACTCCCCTCCTCACTCCTAGTCCCCTCCATGACTCCCCTCCTCACTCCTAATCCCCTCCATGACTCCCCCTCCTCACTCCTAGTCCCCTCCATGACTCCCCTCCTCACTCCTAGTCCCCTCCATGACTCCCCCTCCTCACTCCTAGTCCCCTCCATGACTCCCCTCCTCACTCCTAGTCCCCTCCATGACTCCCCTCCTCACTCCTAATCCCCTCCATGACTCCCCTCCTCACTCCTAGTCCCCTCCATGACTCCCCCCTCTCCTAGTCCCCTCCATGACTCCCCTCCTCACTCCTAGTCCCCTCCATGACTCCCCCTCCTCACTCCTAGTCCCCTCCATGACTCCCCTCCTCACTCCTAGTCCCCTCCATGACTCCCCCTCCTCACTCCTAGTCCCCTCCATGACTCCCCTCCTCACTCCTAGTCCCCTCCATGACTCCCCTCCTCACTCCTAGTCCCCTCCATGATTCCCCTCTCACTCCTACTCCCCTCCATGACTCCCCTCCTCACTCCTAGTCCCCTCCATGATTCCCCTCCTCACTCCTAGTCCCCTCCATGACTCCCCTCCTCACTCCTAGTCCCCTCCATGACTCCCCTCCTCACTCCTAGTCCCCTCCATGACTTCTCTGACTCCTAGTCCCATCCATGACTCCCCTCCTCACTCCTAGTCCCCTCCATGATTCCCCTCTCACTCCTAGTCCCCTCCATGACTCCCCTCCTCACTCCTAGTCCCCTCCATGACTCCCCTCCTCACTCCTAGTCCCCTCCATGACTCCCCTCCTCACTCCTAGTCCCCTCCATGACTCCCCCTCTCACTCCTAGTCCCATCCATGACTCCCCTCCTCACTCCTAGTCCCCTCCATGACTCCCCTCCTATTCCTAGTCCCCTCCATGACTTCCCCTCTCTCTCCTACTCCCCTCCATGACTCCCCTCTATCTCCTAGTCCCCTCCATGACTCCCCTCCCATCCCTACTCTCCTCCATGACTCCCTCTCTCTCATCCCTAATCTCCTCCATGACTCCCCTCTCACTCCTGATCCCCTCCATGACTCCCCTCTCTCTCCTAGTCTCCATAACTCCCCTCTCACTCCTGATGCCCTCCAGGACTCCCCTCTCTCTCCTAGTCCTCTCCAGGACTCCCCTCTCTCTCCTAGTCCTCTCCAGGACTCCTCTCTCTCCTAGTCCTCTCCATGACTCCCCTCTCATTCCTAGTCCCCTCCATGACTCCTCACTCCTAGTCCCCTCCATGACTCCCCTCTCATTCCTAGTCCCCTCCATGACTCCTCACTCCTAGTCCCCTCCATGACTCCCCTCTATGACTTCCCTCCTCACTCTTACTCCCCTCTGACTCCCCTCCTCACTCCTAGTCCCCTCCATGACTCCCCCCTCTCCTAGTCCCCTCCATGACTTCCCCCTCTCCTAGTCCCCTCCATGACTTCCCCCTCTCCTAGTCCCCTCCATGATTCCCCTCTCACTCCTAGTCCTCTCCATGACTCCCCCCTCTCACTCCTAGTCCCCTCCATGACTCCCCCCTCTCCTAGTCCCCTCCATGATTCCCCTCTCACTCCTAGTCCCCTCCATGATTCCCCTCTCACTCCTACTCCCCTCCATGACTCCCCCCTCTCCTAGTCCCCTCCATGACTCCCCCCTCTCCTAGTCCCCTCCATGATTCCCCTCTCACTCCTAGTCCCCTCCATGACTCCCCCCTCTCCTAGTCCCCTCCATAACTCCCCCCTCTCCTAGTCCCCTCCATGACTCCCCCCTCTCCTAGTCCCCTCCATGATTCCCCTCTCACTCCTAGTCCTCTCCATGACTCCCCCCTCTCACTCCTAGTCCCCTCCATGACTCCCCCCTCTCCTAGTCCCCTCCATGACTCCCCTCCTCACTCCTAGTCCCCTCCATGATTCCCCTCTCACTCCTAGTCCCCTCCATGACTCCCCTCCTCACTCCTAGTCCCCTCCATGACTCCCCTCCTCACTCCTAGTCCCCTCCATGACTCCCCTCCTCACTCCTACTCCCCTCCTTACTCCTAGTCCTCTCGATGACTCCCCTCTCACTCCTAGTCCCCTCCATGATTCCCCTCTCACTCCTAGTCCCCTCCATGACTCCCCTCCTCACTCCTAGTCCCCTCCATGACTCCCCTCCTCACTCCTAGTCCCCTCCATGACTCCCCTCCTCACTCCTACTCCCCTCCTTACTCCTAGTCCTCTCGATGACTCCCCTCTCACTCCTAGACCCCTCCATGACTCCCCCCTCTCCTAGTCCCCTCCATGACTCCCCTCTCACTCCTAGTCCCCTCCATGATTCCCCTCTCACTCCTAGTCCCCTCCATGACTCCCCCTCTCACTCCTAGTCCCCTCCATGATTCCCCTCTCACTCCTAGTCCCCTCCATGACTCCCCTCCTCACTCCTAGTCCCCTCCATGACTCCCCTCCTCACTCCTACTCCCCTCCTTACTCCTAGTCCTCTCGATGACTCCCCTCTCACTCCTACTCCCCTCCATGATTCCCCTCTGTCATAGGGAATGAGGGAGAAGTAGTTGCAGATATGTAAAGGATCGGCCAGTACCTCAATGCGAAGATACAACATAATAAATCTTATTCATAAAGCCCATAATAAAAAGTGATGGTGTAACTTTACCTTTTCATTTTACGTACATAAAACTTAGCGAGTGCAATAGTGTGAATACGATGAATGAGCCGTATAGAAATTCATAATATATAAAGCAAAAAAACAAAACAAATAGTAAGAAATCCAGATCATAGATAAATCCTAAGTGCATGAATGTATAATGGAGGTAAATCTGTGATAAGGATGAAGGATCCCAGTAGAACAGTAATAAGTATATAGGTTAGTCAGATATTAGTCTGGAGGGCCTAGTCACCCGCTGCGCTAAGATGACTAAGTGTAAGCAGTTATATAGTCCTAATGGAGGCCATTACCTGAAGTGCTGGTGTGGGACCTCAGTAATCCCCAATGCACCTTCTGCACATGGTATAAAGAATCACTGCCACCACTTTCTTATATACCCATATACTCCAATCATATCCGTATCTAATACATTCCTAATCTCTTCTCTTATACACTGTTGTGCGTTGTTACATCATGCCACAGCACCAGCTCAGGGTCAGTTTTACAGATGGTCATTGCTGTCACTGGACCAGGGCCGGCCTGAGGGTAGGTGGCATCCTGTGAGAAATTTACTCCATATCAGAATCAGCAGGATATGAGAACAGAATGTATACAGGTAGTGCTCTCATATACTGTGTAAATCCTGCTCCACCTATAGTTAACCAACACTGCAGTGCACCAATAGGTCCTGCTCCACCAACACTGCAGTGCACCAATAAATCCTGCTCCACCTATAGTAAACCAACACACCAGTCCACCAATAAATCCTGCTCCACCTATAGTAAACCAACACTGCAGTGCACCAATAAGTCCTGCTCCACCAACACTGCAGTGCACCAATAAATCCTGCTCCACCTATAGTAAACCAACACTGCAGTGCACCAATAAGTCCTGCTCCACCAACACTGCAGTGCACCAATAAATCCTGCTCCACCTATATTAAACCAACACTGCAGTGCACCAATAAATCCTGCTCCACCTATAGTAAACCAACACTGCAGTGCACCAATAAGTCCTGCTCCACCAACACTGCAGTGCACCAATAAATCCTGCTCCACCTATAGTAAACCAACACTGCAGTGCACCAATAAATCCTGCTCCACCTATATTAAACCAACACTGCAGTGCACCAATAAATCCTGCTCCACCTATAGTAAACCAACACTGCAGTGCACCAATAAGTCCTGCTCCACCAACACTGCAGTGCACCAATAGGTCCTGCTCCACCAACACTGCAGTGCACCAATAAATCCTGCTCCACCTATAGTAAACCAACACACCAGTCCACCAATAAATCCTGCTCCACCTATAGTAAACCAACACTGCAGTGCACCAATAAGTCCTGCTCCACCAACACTGCAGTGCACCAATAAATCCTGCTCCACCTATAGTAAACCAACACTGCAGTGCACCAATAAGTCCTGCTCCACCAACACTGCAGTGCACCAATAAATCCTGCTCCACCTATATTAAACCAACACTGCAGTGCACCAATAAATCCTGCTCCACCTATAGTAAACCAACACTGCAGTGCACCAATAAGTCCTGCTCCACCAACACTGCAGTGCACCAATAAATCCTGCTCCACCTATATTAAACCAACACTGCAGTGCACCAATAAATCCTGCCCCACCTATAGTAAACCAACACTGCAGTGCACCAATAAATCCTGCCCCACCTATAGTTAACCAACACTGCAGTGCACCAATAAATCCTGCCCCACCTATAGTAAACCAACACTGCAGTGTACCAATAAATCCTGCTCCACCTATATTAAACCAACACTGCAGTGTACCAATAAATCCTGCTCCACCTATAGTAAACCAACACTGCAGTGTACCAATAAATCCTGCTCCACCTATATTAAACCAACACTGCAGTGTACCAATAAATCCTGCTCCACCTATATTAAACCAACACTGCAGTGCACCAATAAATTCTGCTCCACCTATAGTAAGCCAACACTGCAGTGCACCAATAAATCCTGCTCCACCTATATTAAACCAACACTGCAGTGCACCAATAAATTTGCTCCACCTGTGGTAAACCAACACCTGTTCCCATCTCCACCCTCTACTCATGGGGCAATTAATAACAATACTGTAGTTAAGAAGCGGCCTTAAGCTTTTGATTCCCCCTTGTATCTTCCTTCTGTTGGCGCCGACACAAGATTTGGTTAGGCGGAGAGTTTATTAAGGAGAAGTCCCACGAAATTCACAAAATGGAGGAAGGCGGGGGGGGGGGGGGGATAATAAACAAAGCAAACTCATATATCAACGATCTCAAAATCCAACATGCAAATCCCATTGATTACATCTCTTCAGGACATCCCTATGTACATATATAGCACCAAAATATGCCTGGACAGCAGGATGAGAATGGTTGGAGAACACTGGTGTGTAATGTGTACGGCCAGTCCTACTCTATGTCAGGGATGGGGAACCTCCTGCCCTCAGCTGTTGCAAAACTACACCTTCCATCATGCTCAGACAGCCAAAGCTAAAGCTCTCCAGACATGATGGGAGTTGTAGTTTTGCAATAGCTGGAGGGCTGCAGGTTCCCTATCCCTGCCCTATGGGATTGTCCACAGATCTGCTGGGCTCATACTCTATCTCTATGTGTCTCTATGTTATATACTAGTGTTTTCCTCCCAGTTCCCATAGGATTTGCATGTCCCTTAGAATTCTGTGTTCTGTATTCTGTTCTGTGTTCTGCGTTCTGTGTTCTGTTCTGCGTTCTGTATTCTGTATTCTGTTCTGCGTTCTGTATTCTGTTCTGTGTTCTGTATTCTGTTCTGTGTTCTGTATTCTGTTCTGCGTTCTGTATTCTGTTCTGTGTTCTGTATTCTGTTTTGCATTCAGCATTCTGTATTCTGTTCTGCATTCTGTATTTTGTTCTGCGTTCTGTATTCTGTTCTGTGTTCTGTATTCTGTTCTGTGTTCCGCATTCTGTTCTGCGTTCTGTATTCTGTTCTGTGTTCTGTTCTGCGTTCTGTATTCTGTTCTGCGTTCTGTATTCTGTTCTGCATTCTGTATTCTGTTCTGCGTTCAGCGTTCTGTATTCTGTTCTGCATTCTGTATTCTGTTCTGCATTCTGTATTGTTCTGCGTTCAGCGTTCTGTATTCTGTTCTGCGTTCAGCGTTCTGTATTCTGTTCTGCGTTCTGTATTCTGTTCTGCATTCTGTATTCTGTTCTGCATTCAGCGTTCTGTATTCTGTTCTGTGTTCTGCGTTCTGTATTCTGTTCTGCGTTCAGCGTTCTGTATTCTGTTCTGCATTCAGCGTTCTGTATTCTTAGTTCTGTATTCTGTTCTGCATTCTGTATTCTGTTCTGCATTCTGCGTTCTGTATTCTATTCTGCATTCTGTTCTGCGTTCAGCATTCTGTATTCTGTTCTGCGTTCTGTTCTGTGTTCAGCGTTCTGTATTCTGTTCTGCATTCTGTATTCTGTTCTGCGTTCAGCGTTCTGTATTCTGTTCTGCGTTCTGTTCTGCGTTCAGCGTTATGTATTCTGTTCTGCGTTCAGCATTCTGCATTCTGTTCTGCGTTCGGTGTTCTGTATTCTGTTCTGCATTCTGTATTCTGTCCTGCATTCAGCGTTCTGTATTCTGTTCTGCGTTCTGTATTCTGTTCTGCGTTCTGTATTCTGTTCTGCGTTCTGTATTCTGTTCTGCATTCTGTATTTTGTTCTGCATTCTGTATTCTGTTCTGCATTCAGCGTTCTGTATTCTGTTCTGCATTCTGTATTCTGTTCAGCGTTCTGTATTCTGTTCTGCGTTCAGCGTTCTGCATTCTGTTCTGCGTTCTGTATTCTGTTCTGCATTCTGTATTCTGTTCTGCATTCTGTTCTGCGTTCAGCATTCTGTTCTGCGTTCAGCGTTCTGTATTCTGTTCTGCGTTCTGTTCTGCGTTCTGTATTCTGTTCTGCGTTCAGCGTTCTGTATTCTGTTCTGCGTTCTGTATTCTGTTCTGCGTTCAGCATTCTGTTCTGCGTTCTGTGTTCTGTTCTGCATTCTGTATTCTGTTCTGTGTTCTGCATTCTGTTCTGTGTTCTGCATTCTGTATTGTGTTCTGCATTCTGTATTCTGTTCTGTTCTGTGTTCTGCATTCTGTATTCTGTTCTGTGTTCTGTATTCTGTTCTGCGTTCAGAGTTCTGTATTCTGTTCTGTATTCTGTTCTGCATTCTGTATTTTGTTCTGCCTTCTGTATTCTGTTCTGCATTCAGCGTTCTGTATTCTGTTCTGCGTTCTGTATTCTGTTCTGCATTCTGTATTTTGTTCTGCCTTCTGCATTCTGTATTCTGTTCTGCATTCAGCGTTCTGTATTCTGTTCAGCGTTCTGTATTCTGTTCTGCGTTCAGCGTTCTGCATTCTGTTCTACGTTCAGCGTTCTGTATTGTTCTGCATTCTGTATTCTGTTCTGCATTCAGCGTTCTGTATTCTGTTCTGCGTTCTGTATTCTGTTCTGCGTTCAGTGTTCTGTATTCTGTTCTGCGTTCAGAGTTCTGTATTCTGTTCTGTGTTCTGTATTCTGTTCTGCATTCTGTATTTTGTTCTGCCTTCTGCATTCTGTATTCTGTTCTGCATTCAGCGTTCTGTATTCTGTTCTGCGTTCTGTATTCTGTTCTGCATTCTGTATTCTGTTCAGCGTTCTGTATTCTGTTCTGTGTTCTGTATTCTGTTCTGCATTCTGTATTCTGTTCTGCATTCTGTTCAGCGTTCTGTATTCTGTTCTGCGTTCTGTATTTTGTTCTGCCTTCTGCATTCTGTATTCTGTTCTGCATTCAGCGTTCTGTATTCTGTTCAGCGTTCTGTATTCTGTTCTGCGTTCAGCGTTCTGCATTCTGTTCTGCGTTCAGCGTTCTGTATTGTTCTGCATTCTGTATTCTGTTCTGCATTCAGCGTTCTGTATTCTGTTCTGCGTTCTGTATTCTGTTCTGCGTTCAGTGTTCTGTATTCTGTTCTGCGTTCTGTATTCTGTTCTGCTTTCAGCGTTCTGTATTCTGTTCTGCGTTCAGCGTTCTGTATTCTGTTCTGCGTTCAGCGTTCTGTATTCTGTTCTGCGTTCAGCGTTCTGTATTCTGTTCTGCGTTCAGCGTTCTGTATTCTGTTCTGCGTTCAGCGTTCTGTATTCTGTTTTGCATTGAGCGTTCTGTACTCTGTTCTGCGTTCTGTATTCTGTTCTGCGTTCAGCGTTCTGTATTCTGTTCTGCGTTCAGCGTTCTGTATTCTGTTCTCTGTTCTGTATTCTGTTCTGCGTTCAGCATTCTGTATTCTGTTCTGCGTTCTGCATTCAGCGTTCTGTATTCTGTTCTGCGTTCTGCATTCTATTCTGCCTTCTGTATTCTGTTCTGCATTCAGTGTCCTGTATTCGATTCTGCGTTCTGTATTCTGTTCTGCATTCTGTATTCTGCGTTCTGTATTCTGTTCTGCATTCTGCCTTCTGTATTCTGTTCTGCATTCAGTGTTCTGTATTCGATTCTGCGTTCTGTATTCTGTTCTGCATTCTGTATTCTGTTCTGCATTCTGCCTTCTGTATTCTGTTCTGCATTCAGCGTTCTGTATTCGATTCTGCGTTCTGTTTTCTGTTCTGCATTCTGCATTCTGTTCTGCATTCTGTATTCTGTTCTGTGTTCTGCATTCTGTATTCTGTTCTGCGTTCTGTATTCTGTTCTGCGTTCTGTATTCTGTTCTGTGTTCTGTATCCTGTTCTGCATTCTGTATTTTGTTCTGCCTTCTGCATTCTGTATTCTGTTCTGCATTCAGCGTTCTGTATTCTGTTCTGCATTCTGTATTCTGTCAGCGTTCTGTATTCTGTTCTGCGTTCAGCGTTCTGCATTCTGTGTTCTGTATTCTGTTCTGCATTCTGTATTCTGTTCTGCATTCAGCGTTCTGTATTCTGTTCTGCGTTCTGTATTCTGTTCTGCGTTCTGTATTCTGTTCTGCGTTCAGCGTTCTGTATTCTGTTCTGCTTTCAGCGTTCTGTATTCTGTTCTGCTTTCAGCGTTCTGCATTCTGTTCTGCATTCAGCGTTCTGTATTCTGTTTTGCATTGAGCGTTCTGTATTCTGTTCTGCGTTCTGTATTGCGTTCTGTATTCTGTTCTGCGTTCAGCGTTCTGTATTCTGTTCTCTGTTCTGTATTCTGTTCTGCATTCAGCGTTCTGTATTCTGTTCTGCGTTCTGTATTCTGTTCTGCAATCTGTGTTCTGTATTCTGTTCTGCATTCTGCCTTCTGTATTCTGTTCTGCATTCAGCGTTTTGTATTCGATTCTGCGTTCTGTATTCTGTTCTGCATTCTGTGTTCTGAATTCTGTTCTGTATTCTGTTCTGTGTTCTGTATTCTGTTCTGCATTCAACGTTCTGTATTCTGTTCTGTGTTCAGCATTCTGTATTCGATTCAGCAATCTGTATTCTGTTCTGTGTTCTGTATTCTGTTCTGTGTTCTGTATTCTGTTCTGTGTTCTGTATTCTGTTCTGTGTTCTGCATTCTGTTCTGTGTTGTGCATTCTGTTCTGTGTTCGGTATTCTGTTCTGCGTTCTGTATTCTGTTCTGCGTTCTGTATTCTGTTCTGCGTTCTGTATTCTGTTCTGCGTTCTGTATTCTGTTCTGCGTTCTGTATTCTGTTCTGCGTTCTGTGTTGTGTATTCTGTTCTGCGTTCTGTGTTGTGTATTCTGTTCTGCGTTCTGTGTTGTGTATTCTGTTCTGCGTTCTGTGTTGTGTATTCTGTTCTGCGTTCTGTTCTGCGTTCTGTGTTGTGTATTCTGTTCTGTGTTCTGCATTCTGTTCTGCGTTCTGCATTCTGTATTTTGTTCTGCGTTCTGTATTCTGTTCTGTGTTCTGCATTCTGTTCTGCGTTCTGTTCTGTGTTCTGCATTCTGTTCTGTGTTCTGCATTCTGCGTTCTGTATTTTGTTCTGCGTTCTGTATTTTGTTCTGCGTTCTGCATTCTGTTCTGTGTTCTGCATTGTTCTGCATTCTGTGTTCTGCGTTCTGTGTTCTGTTCTGCGTTCTGTATTCTGTTCTGTGTTCTGCATTCTGTTCTGCTTTCTGTGTTCTGCATTCTGTTCTGTGTTCTGCATTCTGTTCTGCATTCTGCATTCTGTGTTCTGTATTTTGTTCTGCATTCTGTTCTGCGTTCTGCATTCTGTATTTTGTTCTGCGTTCTGTATTCTGTTCTGTGTTCTGCATTCTGTTCTGCGTTCTGTTATGTGTTCTGCATTCTGTTCTGTGTTCTGCATTCTGCGTTCTGTATTTTGTTCTGCGTTCTGCACTCTGTCCTGTGTTCTGCATTCTGTGTTCTGCATTCTGTTCTGTGTTCTGCATTCTGTTCTGCTTTCTGTGTTCTGCATTCTGTTCTGTGTTCTTTATTCTGTGTTCTGTATTTTGTTCTGCATTCTGTTCTGCGTTCTGCATTCTGTATTTTGTTCTGCGTTCTGTATTCTGTTCTGTGTTCTGCATTCTGTTCTGCCTTCTGTTCAGTGTTCTGCATTGTTCTGTGTTCTGCATTCTGCATTTTGTTCTGCGTTCTGTATTTTGTTCTGCGTTCTGCACTCTGTCCTGTGTTCTGCATTCTGTTCTGTGTTCTGCATTGTTCTGCATTCTGTGTTCTGCGTTCTTTGTTCTGTTCTGCGTTCTGTATTCTGTTCTGTGTTCTGCATTCTGTTCTGCTTTCTGTGTTCTGCATTCTGTTCTGTGTTCTGCATTCTGTTCTGCATTCTGTGTTCTGTATTTTGTTCTGCATTCTGTATTTTGTTCTGCATTCTGTTCTGTGTTCTGCATTATGTGTTCTGTATTTTGTTCTGCGTTCTGTATTTTGTTCTGCATTCTGCACTCTGTCCTGTGTTCTGCATTCTGTTCTGTGTTCTGCATTGTTCTGTGTTCTGCGTTCTGTTCTGCGTTCTGTATTCTGTTCTGTGTTCTGCTTTCTGTGTTCTGCATTCTGTTCTGCATTTTGTTCTGCATTCTGTTCTGTGTTCTGCATTCTGTTCTGCATTCTGCATTATGTGTTCTGTATTTTGTTCTGCGGTCTGTATTTTGTTCTGCGTTCTGCACTCTGTCCTGTGTTCTGCATTCTGTTCTGTGTTCTGCATTGTTCTGTGTTCTGCGTTCTGTATTCTGTTCTGTCTTCTGCTTTCTGTGTTCTGCATTCTGTTCTGTGTTCTGCATTCTGTATTTTGTTCTGCATTCTGTTCTGTGTTCTGCATTCTGCATTATGTGTTCTGTATTTTGTTCTGCGTTCTGTATTCTGTTCTGCATTCTGCATTCAGTTCTGCATTATGTGTTCTGTATTCTGTTCTGCGTTCAGCCTTCTGTATATATACCGTCACCTCCCCCGGGGTTGTATCTACAATGCATGAAGCCTGATGGATTCCTACAGAAGGCTCATCTTATATTCCGGCGTTATACACATATGGGAGCTTTTTTTGGGCTCTATACGAGCGTTCTGCATTTTCGCGCTCTGACCGGTATGATACAAGATGGGAGACGCCATATTCCGCTCCTGTCATCTCTCTGGGTTCCGTGTATCCTCCTTGTCCTCGGTGTATCACTATGTATATATATATATATAATTATATAGGTGAGGAGAGCGAGTCCTTCATTTGCCTGTAAGCCGCTGGGCTCCCATCTCCCCCCTTCTCTTGTATCTTCCCCCGTGTTACACACGCGCAGGCGCACTCGCTCCCTGCAGATTGCGGTTGGACCAGCAGCGTCGTTGCATTAGGTAAGAGCCTCTGCATTTAACCTCTTCACTGCCATAGCCCATCGCAGAAAGGAAAGGGAACACCTGATGCCCGATGTCTGATCCCATCTGTCCTGTCCCCCCCAGCATGGATGTAGCTGCCGGAGATCCTGCCTGCTGAGAGGAGTATATATGCGGTGTGTTCTGCAGGAGGGTATATACTGTGTATACTGTGCTGTTGTCCTGTGGATGTCCCCGGTGTGTGCAGTCATCTCTCTTCCCATTACCATGGATGTATATCTTCTATTCCATCCCCCATCTCTGTCCCTCTCTGAGCCCCCGTGTTTTTTGTGTCCATTCAGGCTGTACATTACTACGGACGGGCAGAGTGACATCCACAATGAAAAGTGATGAGGACAGCGACGTGTCGGTGGGTCAGGTGACCCAGGAGGACATGATGCTCTTACCCTCTGCCTCAGGTATAGCAGCAGTGATGGACATGGGGGGGGGTCGCTGCGTTAGGTATAACTAATGCACCTAATATCAGTGACATCGTAATACAGTATAATATCATGTAGTATTAGCAGGAATCTGACAGCTCTATATCAGGATGGACAGATAGGGAGATACATAATATGTGTCTCTTAGCTGATCTTATAAAATCATGTTTTCCTTCGAAGCTCAAGAACCATAGAGGCAGGGCTGAGCTGCAGCATGCACGCCTCCTCCCTGAACTTGTACATCAATCATGCAGGGAGGAGACACGCATGCTGCAGCTTAGTCCACTCTCTATGACACTTGAGCTTAGAAGGAAAACATGATTTTATAACTTTAACAACAGTCAGATATACTGTGTTTTATCTCCCTGTGTATACAGCTCTGAGCATGATATAGACCAGACAGATTCCCTTTACTGTACGTTATCCTAGTAAGTAATAACTCGAGTATGCTCAGGTCCTTAAGGCTGCCTGGAAATCATGGATACAGCGATAAGCCATAGCTTCTATCCATGTTTCCCAGACTCCCTAGGGCGGCATCTAACTTCTTCAGCCACCGGTAATCACATGCCGCACTCTCGTGTTCAGACGGACGTGATCGAGCTGCGCTCATCTCTAGGAATAACTCCTATTAATCCCTGTACGCTACACCCTGTGACCCACATCATATTACTGAGAATTGTATCTGTCATTTATACAGTGGGGAATATACAAGTAGTTACCTACTCAGAAATGCAGCGCCCCCTTGTGGAAGAGCAGCAAGAACGGAGGAGATTGGAGCCCGTCACGGCCACAGTGAACCCCCAGGTCAGTCAGGGGACTTTACATGTAAGAAAGCAGTGCTGTCCCGGATGAACTTGTAGCAGTTGTTGCACGCTTACTTGTGACAGTCGTTCCTATAGGAAATAAAGTAGCAATATTACTGTGGTCCCATGCTGACCGCGGTCACCCCTGCCAATCAATGTTATAAGGATTACCAATACAGGATAAGGACGAGAGCTGGGACTGGAAGTTATGGGGGTGACCAACAGGCTGCAAGATAGCATGGTGCACTACATGTAACCTAGAGTTGTGGGGGATGGGTGATGGGGGTGATGAGTGAGAGGGGTGATAAGTAAGGGGGGCTATGGGGGATGAGTAATGGGGGTAATGAGTGATGGGGGATGGGTAATGGGGTAATGAGCAATGGGGGGATGGGTGATGGTCCTCTGTCCATGTCAGGAACTGTCCAGAGCAGCTGCAAATCCCCATAGAAAACCTCTCCTGCTCCTGGACAGTTCCTGACATGGACAGAGGTGGCAGCAGAGAGCACTGTGTCAGACTGGAGAGTTAATTTGAAGGAATGTTTTTGGTTTGTTTGTTTTTTTTTTTTTTTGCTGAAGTACCCCTTTAAATGTGCTAAGTGCGGCCCTGTCTACATGAAGTATACCCATTACGGTCCCTTCTAACTAATAATATATCCTAATGATAGCCCATCAGACACTCCCGATCCTGATAAAGCTCCGTGTGCTCTCACCAATAACAGAAGAAGTAAAGGTTCCTCTCTTACGACCATAAGGAGAAGTTACAGCCATAGAAATCAATGATCGTATATTATTCACTGGCTCTTGTACTACCCAGGATGCATGAATGGCGGCTGCTCCGTATCTGTACTCTATATAGTACAGTTCCATCTATTCAGCCATCAAGCCCCATTCAGGCGAGGACGTAGCTTAGGACGGCCACACAAAAGAAACAGCAGAAACGCGTCAGTACAAAGACTTCAGCGCGCTCTAAAGCCAATGCAGAATAATGCGAAACCTCAATGGAAATATCACGAGTCTCCATTCACTGCACATCTGGCCGATGCAATAAAGTATCAAGAGCGAAAGATAACCGGATCCTTCCATGTGAACCAATTACCGCAATAAGCAACGACTGCGCCTATAAAGCGGTGACAGCTATCACAGGATCACAGCTATTATAAGAATATAATGCTTCTGTCCTAAATAATAACTGTAAGCCATAACACACTGCAGATATGGGTCTTCTTAAAGGGATCCTTAAAGGGAACCTGTCACCATTAAAATGCAATGCAATCTGTAGCAATCATGTTATAGAGTGGGAGGAGCTGACTGGATTCATGTAGAGGGTTACAGGAAAAGATAACTTGTTTATTCAAGGAAATCTCTCCTCATTTTGGGCTGAGTAGTCAAATGGGCGGTGCTAATCAGTGATTGACAGTTTTTTTTTTATATGTGCACCTTCTCAGATGTCAGGGAGTCACATGACTACTTAGCACACAAGGGTCCTACCCAGCGATTAACTTCTAACTTTGTATAATTGTACGAATAAAAAGCCGTCAATCACAGTTAGCCCCGCCCTCTTGACTACTTGGCTCAGAATGAGCTGAAATTTACATGACTAAATGACAAGTTATCCTGGAGCTTTTCCCGTAAACCTATAAATCAATCCGCTCAGTCCTGCTCTATAACAGGCCGCCTGCAGGTTCCTTCAGCCAAAGCCAGGAATAGGTCATGTAACACGGAGGAAGGGGTTAACTGATGCAAAAATACTGACTGTATTTTTTCTAACAAGAACAGCCACTGTTTTTAACAAATGTGAACATAGCCTAAAACTGCAATCTGCGCGAGACCTCATCCCTGTATTCTGTGTTAGTTCCGTTTCAGCTCTCTGGATCCTAAAGAAGAGACCCGCATCCGCCTCAAAGAGGAAAACCCTCAAGAGACCATAGAGATGAGCAGCCAAGGTGACCCTCATTGTGTAACATCCGCTGACCTGTGTGTCTCCAACTATTACAGAACCAGAGGCTTGTCAGAGCATGATGGGAGTTGTAGTTCTCCAATAGCTGTACTGCATCCCCTAATATACACTCACCGGCCACTTTATTAGGTACACCTGTCCAACTGCACGTTACCACCTAATTTCTAATCAGCCAATCACATGGCGGCAACTCAGTGCATTTAGGCATGTAGACATGGTCAAGACAATCTCCTGCAGTTCAAACCGAGCATCAGTATGGGGAAGAAAGGTGATTTGAGGGCCTTTGAACGTGGCATGGTTGTTGGTGCCAGAAGGGCTGGTCTGAGTATTTCAGAAACTGCTGATCTACTGGGATTTTCACGCACAACCATCTCTAGGGTTTACAGAGAATGGTCCGAAAAAGAAAAACCATCCAGTGAGCGGCCGTTCTGTGGGCGGAAATGCCTTGTTGATGCCAGAGGTCAGAGGAGAATGGGCAGACTGGTTCCAGCTGATAGAAAAGCAACAGTGACTCAAATAGCCAACCGTTACAGCCAAGGTAGGCAGAAGAGCATCTCTGATCGCACAGTACGGCCAACTCTGAGGCAGATGGGCTACAGCAGCAGAAGACCACCCGTTACTAGCATGGTGTACCTAATAAAGTGGCCGGTGAGTGTATATATATATATATATATAGATAGATAGATAGATATACACATCCCAAATCATAGTGTCCATCTAGTACAGTGTTCCCCAGCCTCTTGCAAAGCTACAATTGCATGTTGGGGGTTGTAGTTTTGCAACAGTGAAATGGCGGCAGGTTTGGGGACACTACATTAGATGCGTCCTGTAATTCTGCGATCTGGTCCAGGACTTTGTGATCACTTCTTATGGCTCCTGTATTCTTTTCCAGGTCTTGAGGGTAAGGAGAGTCCTCAGTCTGACACTGCGCTGTGTCTCTGTGATACCTGCGGCTGCCAGCATGTACCTGGGGTAAAGTGCCAAACCTGTGGAGAGGTCTGTCCCTATAAAGAGAGGTGAGACAACTATCTACAGGTGACAATAACGGGTAGGGGAGAGGTGGCTGGGGGGGGCAGGGAGGGGAGAGGTGGCTGGGGGGGGTCATGGGAGGGGAGAGGTGGCTGGGGGGTTGGGGAGGGGAGAGGTGGCTGAGGGGGGCAGGGGAGGGGAGAGGTGGCTGGGGGGGGCGAGGTGGCTGGGGAGGGGAGGGGAGGGGAGAGGTGGCTGGGGAGGGGAGAGGTGGCTGAGGGGGGCAGGGGAGGGGAGAGGTGGCTGGGGAGGGGAGAGGTGGCTGAGGGGGGCAGGGGAGGGGAGAGGTGGCTGGGGAGGGGAGAGGTGGCTGGGGGGCTGGGGAGGGGAGAGGTGGCTGAGGGGGCAGGGGAGGGAAGAGGTGGCTGGGGGGGGCAGGGGAGGGAAGAGGTGGCTGGGGGGGGCAGGGGAGGGGAGAGGTGGCTGGGGGGGGAGGGGAGAGGTGGCTGGGGGGGGCAGGGGAGGGGAGAAGTGGCTGGGGGGGGGCGGGGGAATGGAGAGGTGGCTGGGGGGGGCAGGGGAAGGGAGAGGTGGCTGGGGGGGGCAGGGGAGGGGAGAGGTGGCTGGGGGGGGCAGGGGAGGGGAGAGGTGGCTGAGGGGGGCGAGGTGGCTGGGGGGCTGGGGAGGGGAGAGGTGGCTGAGGGGGGCGAGGTGGCTGGGGGGGCAGGGGAGGGAAGAGGTGGCTGGGGGGGGCAGGGGAGGGGAGAGGTGGCTGGGGGGGGAGGGGAGAGGTGGCTGGGGGGGGGCAGGGGAATGGAGAGGTGGCTGGGGGGGGGCAGGGGGGGGGAGAGGTGGCTGGGGGGGGCAGGGGAGGGGAGAGGTGGCTGGGGGGGGCATGGGAGAGGTGGCTGGGGGGGGCATGGGAGAGGTGGCTGGGGGGGGCATGGGAGAGGTGGCTGGGGGGGCAGGGGAGGGGAGAGGTGGCTGGGGGGGCAGGGGAGGGGAGAGGTGGCTGGGGAGTGGGTCAGTGTCACCCCTCTCCCCGGTTTCTGGGGTGTCCACAGCAGGTCCCTGGTCGTGGAGCCATCCCAAGGGTTTGCAGTAGGCAACGAGGCCTCGAAACCCATGAAGAAACGGAGGCCAAAAGAATATCACAGCCCAGCAGAGTCGGAGGCCGAACCAATGGTGAGGACTGAGCCATCACTGTATCCATGTCACCTATTGTCTTTGTTATGAATGGAGGGTGCAGTGGGCACCCCGACCGGTTCCTGGTTGGACGATCTGGACCGCTTCATTGTGTTATAATGAGCCGTATCTTATAATAAACGTTCCCTGTGTAATATGATTGTTATGTTGGATCACGTCCTACTGCCCAAAGGGCGACATCTTCAATGTAACATGCTGCATGCCCAGAGACAGTGTGCCCTGTGTGTCCTGAACATGTGTGCCCTGTGTGTGTGTGTGCCCTGTGTGTGTGTGTGCCCTGTGTGTGTGTGTGCCCTGTGTGTCCTGAACATGTGTGCCCTGTGTGTGTGTGTATGCCCTGTGTGTCCTGAACATGTGTGCCCTGTGTGTGTGTGTGCCCTGTCCATGTGTGCGCTGTGTCACATTTGTATCTGCATATACATATATATATATGTGTGTGTGTTTCTATGCAGGAGAAGCAAAAAGAAGTGAAGACCCTGGGAGACGTTGATGAACCCCACGTCCGGAGCTCAGAAGGAGAACTATGGAGCCAGAGAGATTCACAAAGTAATTATGTATTTTACTTGTCTGTGTCATTGCTTAGATACATAGAGGGTAGATACTATGGGTGCATGAAACAAGGGCGTATCCTAGGACAGAATGATGACATGATGACTAGAGATGAGCGCAGCCGGAGCCTCCCGGAGTCCAATCACTCAGAATATCATTACTGATGGATGAAGACATTGGATGCCGCCAGGGGCTGGCTGGCAGATTTTAGCCTGGGGGGCAAGCACACGGCACTGGCCCTTGACTGGCAGGCTAGCGGCCCATCCACCACCCTGGCCCTTACCTGGTATTACCCTCCCCAAATAAGTGCGGGAAAGGAAGATTACACATGCGCCACAGAATTATAGTATTGTGGCCAGTGTTCCCAGCCACGAAAAGCCCTTGTGATATACATCTATTGGATTAAAGGGAACCTAGCTCCAGGTGCACAGCATAGTACCTTAGGATGCCTTTAAACAGAGAGATTTATCTGACCGATGTTTGAAGCCAAAGCCAGGAACAGACTATAAGCAGAGAACAGGTAATAAAGGAAAAACTGAGATTTCTCCTCTTTTCAACTCCATTCCTGGCTTTGGCTTCAAAAATCTGTCAGCTAAATCTGTCTGTGTGAATGCACCCTTAAGGTACCATTCTGTGTACCCGGTGACCCTGTTATCAGTGCTGTAATGCCCTTTTGGTTCTCTTATCATGTTAAAACCATCAGCCCTGAATCTCTGCAGCACCAGCTGTTATCAGAGGATGTACTACAACTCCCAGCATATCCTGAGGGCTGCAGACTGTAAGTAAATGCTGGGAGTTGTAGTGTTTGCAGCTGTTGTACTTGGAGGATTCCTGGTGTATTGTATACTGGAGGCTTTGTGAGAGATCAGTATACAGAGTTCTGTGGGGGATCAGTGTGTGGATGTGACCCCAGAACAGAACTAATAGGGGATAGAAGAAATATACCGTTACTGACCAAATCCAATACACCAGTATATAAGAAACATATATTGTCACTGTGACCACAACCATTACCACCCCATACTAACTAATACCACCAAACCATAACTGAGATCCAGTACACCCAGACCAATAATACCAGTATAAAAGAAACAAATATCACAACCCCTTCACCACCACCGCCATTACTAACTAACATCCACCGTACAAATACCAGGATCATCCACATAGAAGGTTCTCATTATTAAAATGTGTCTGCTGGTTGTGATCTCATGTGTAATCAAAGATACATAATGAACTGCTAATGAATCTTCTATCTATCTATCTATCTATCTCCTATCTATCTATCTCCTATCTATCTATCTCCTATCTATCTTCTATCTCCTATCTATCCATCTCCTATCTATCTATCTATCTCCTATCTATCTATCTCCTATCTATCTCCTATCTATCTATCTCCTATCTATCTCCTATCTATCTATCTCCTATCTATCTATCTCCTATCTATCTTCTATCTATCTATCTATCTCCTATCTATCTTCTATCTATCTATCTATCTATCTATCTATCTATCTATCTCCTATCTAACTATCTATCTATCTATCTATCTATCTATCTCCTATCTATCCATCTATCTATCTATCCATCTCCTATCTATCTATCTATCTCCTATCTATCTCCTATCTATCTATCTATCTATCTATCTATCTATCTCCTATCTATCCATCTATCTATCTATCTATCTATCCATCTCCTATCTATCTATCTATCTACCTATCTATCTCCTATCTATCTATCTATCTATCTATCTATCTATCACCTATCTATCTATCACCTATCTATCTATCTCCTACCTATCTATCTCCTATCTATCTATCTCCTATCTATCTATCTATCTATCTATCTCCTATCTATCTATCTATCTATCTATCTCCTATCTATCTATCTATCTATCTATCTATCTCCTATCTATCTACCTATCTATCTCCTATCTATCTATCTATCTATCTCCTATCTATCTATCTATCTATCTCCTACCTATCTATCTATCTCCTACCTATCTATCTCCTATCTATCTATCTATCTATCTCCTACCTATCTATCTCCTATCTATCTATCTATCTATCTATCTATCTATCTATCTATCTATCTATCTATCTATCTATCTATCTATCTATCCCATATCTATCTATCTACCTATCTCCTATCTATCTATCTCCTATCTATCTATCTATCTATCTATCTATCTATCTATCTATCTATCTATCTATCTATCTATCTATCTATCTCCTATCTATCTCCGGTATAAGAACACTGACAATAGAACACAGTTGTCAAACTCCGACCCTCCAGTTGTTACAACACTACAAATCCCATCATGACTGGACAGATAAACCATGACGGGAATTGTAGTTTTGCAACATCTGGAGGGACATAGTTTGACACCCTTGATAAGTTATAAGACCTTATAAGTTATTATAGTGCAGTTACATTCAGTGACTCACAGTAGGCGTCTTCTCTGCATGAAGAGACGTCGACTTTTCCTTTTCTTCTCCATCCGGCTCCGGCCATCATGAAGGCTTCTCTGGCCATGACTCCTCTCCACGGGATCTGTCAGACAGACATTTTAGGCTTCTTGCTCCAGCAACATCCTCATCAATACATCCCTCCATATAGAATAGCCCCCCGCTGCACATCTCTCCATATAGAATAGCCCACCTGTGCATCCCCCATATAGGATAGCCCCCCTGTGCATCCCCCCCATATAGAATAGCCCCCCCCTGTGCATCTCCCCATATAGAATAGCCCCCTGTGCATCCCCCCATATAGAATAGCCCCCTTGTGCAACCCCCCTCTTAGAATAGCCCCCTGTGCATCCCCCCTCATAGAATAGCCCCCTGTGCATCCCCCTTCATAGAATAGCCCCCCTGTGCGTTCTCCTTTATAGAATAGCTCCCCCTGTGCATCCCCCCCTCATAGAATAGCCCCCTGTGCATCCCCCCCCTCATAGAATAGCCCCCCTGTGCATCCCCCCAATATAGAATAGCCCCCCTGTGCATCCCCCCATATAGAATAGCCCCCCTGTGCATTCTCCCTTATAGAATAGCCCCCCTGTGCATCCCCTTCATAGAATAGCTCCCCCTGTGCATCCCCCCCCTCATAGAATAGCCCCCCTGTGCATCCCCCCAATATAGAATAGCCCCCCTGTGCATCCTCCCATATAGAATAGCCCCCTGTGCACCCCCTCATAGAATAGCCCCCTGTGCATCCCCTTCATAGAATAGCTCCCCCTGTGCATCCCCCCCCCCTCATAGAATAGCTCCCCCTGTGCATCCCTCCCTCATAGAATAGCCCCCCTGTGCATCCCCCCATATAGAATAGCTCCCCCTGTGCACCCCCCCTCATAGAATAGCCCCCTGTGCATTCCCCTTCATAGAATAGCCCCCCTGTGCATCCCCCTTCATAGAATAGCTCCCCCTGTGCATCCCCCCATATAGAATAGCCCCCCTGTGCATTCTCCCTTATAGAATAGCCCCCCTGTGCATCCCCCCTTATAGAATAGCCCCCCCCCCGTGCATCCCCCCAATATAGAATAGCTCCCCCTGTGCATCCCCCCAATATAGAATAGCCCCCCTGTGCATCCCCCTTTATAGAATAGCTCCCCCTGTGCATCCCCCCCCTCATAGAATAGCCCCCTGTGCATTCCCCAATATAGAATAACCCCCCCTGTGCATCCTCCCATATAGAATAGCCCCCATGCACCCCCCCATATAGAATAGCCCCCATGCACCCCCCCATATAGAATAGCCCCCTGTGCATCCCCCTTCATAGAATAGCCTCCCTGTGCATTCTCCTTTATAGAATAGCCCCCCCTGTGCATCCCCCCTTATAGAATAGCTCCCCCTGTGCATCCCCCTTATAGAATAGCTCCCCCTGTGCATCCCCCCTCATAGAATAGCTCCCCCTGTGCACCCCCCCTCATAGAATAGCCCCCTGTGCATCCCCCTTCATAGAATAGCCCCCCTGTTCATCCCCCCCTCATAGAATAGCCCCCCTGTGCATCCCCCCCTCATAGAATAGCCCCCCTGTGCACCCCCCCCTTATAGAATAGCTCCCCCTGTGCATCCCCCCCTCATAGAATAGCCCCCTGTGCATCCCCCCCTAATAGAATACCCCCCCTGTGCATTCTCCTTTATAGAATAGCCCCCCTGTGCATCCCCCCCTCATAGAATAGCCCCCATGCACCCCCCCATATAGAATAGCCTCCTTGTCCATCCCCCCTCATAGAATAGCCCCCCTGTGCATCCCTCCCTCATAGAATAGCCCCCCTGTGCATCCCCCCTAATAGAATAGCCCCCCTGTGCATCCCCCCTCATAGAATAGCCCCCCTGTGCATCCCCCCTCATAGAATAGCCCCCCTGTGCATCCCCCTTCATAGAATACCCCCCCTGTGCATCCCCCTTCATAGAATAGCCCCCCTGTGCATCCCCCCAATATAGAATAGCCCCCCCTGTGCATCCCCCCTCATAGAATAGCTCCCCCTGTGCACCCCCCCTCATAGAATAGCCCCCTGTGCATCCCCCTTCATAGAATAGCCCCCCTGTGCATCCCCCCCTCATAGAATAGCCCCCCTGTGCATCCCCCCCTCATAGAATAGCCCCCCTGTGCACCCCCCCTTATAGAATAGCTCCCCCTGTGCATCCCCCCTCATAGAATAGCCCCCCTGTGCATCCCCCCCTCATAGAATAGCCCCCTGTGCATCCCCCCCTAATAGAATACCCCCCCTGTGCATTCTCCTTTATAGAATAGCCCCCCTGTGCATCCCCCCTCATAGAATAGCCCCCATGCACCCCCCCATATAGAATAGCCTCCTTGTCCATCCCCCCTCATAGAATAGCCCCCCTGTGCATCCCTCCCTCATAGAATAGCCCCCCTGTGCATCCCCCCTAATAGAATAGCCCCCCTGTGCATCCCCCTTCATAGAATAGCCCCCCTGTGCATCCCCCCTCATAGAATAGCCCCCCTGTGCATCCCCCTTCATAGAATACCCCCCCTGTGCATCCCCCTTCATAGAATAGCCCCCCTGTGCATCCCCCCAATATAGAATAGCCCCCCTGTGCATCCCCCCCCCCTCATAGAATAGCCCCCTGTGCATTCCCCCTCATAGAATAGCCCCCCTGCGCATCCTCCCATATAGAATAGCCACCTTGTGCATCCCCCCTCATAGAATAGCCCCCTGTGCATCCCCCCCCCCCCGGTGTGGCCACATGTTAATGGGTTTAGAAAAAAAGAAAAACAACTCACCTCTCCTCGGGCCGGATCTTCAGTGTGCAGCAGCTTCTCCCTGCTGCTGCAGCGCGGCGGCTCCTCTCCTCTCCCTTTCCTATCAGGTCCTCAGCGGCGCGTCAGGGAAGTGACGTCACCGCTGGGGACCTGATGTAGGTGCCTGCAGACGTGCCTGCGTACAGCACGTCTGCGGCTACTGGGGGGATCAGGCGGCCCGGAAGAGACTGAGGGAATAGCGCGGCGGCCGGCCGCGCTATTCTTTCAGTCTCAATTACTGCAGAGAGTCGGCCGCGGGTCGCGGCCCACTCATTGGTGGGGGAGACCGGCCCGGGGGGCACATGCCCTCCTGCCCCCCGGCCCAGCCCGCCCCTGGATGCCGCCCTGGGGAGTCCTGGAAAACATGGATACAGCTACTAGACGCCCAAGGACGGCAACCAATGCCAATGCTGCACAACTGGACACGTGCACACTCATCTGTACTCAGGACATGGTCTCACGGTATTTTGTTAAAAAAAAACATTAAAGGGGAGCTCTACTATAAAAAAATATATATTAAAATAACTGATAAGAAAGTTATACACATGTAATTTACTTCATCTGCTTCCATCAGTCCCGGTGTATACACAGGCCTCATGTCCTCCATCAGTCCCCGTGTATACACAGGCCTCATCTCCTCCATCAGTCCCCGTGTATACACAGGCCTCATCTCCTCCATCAGTCCCCGTGTATACACAGGCCTCATCTCCTCCATCAGTCCCCGTGTATACACAGGCCTCATCTCCTCCATCAGTCTCCGTGTATACACAGGCCTCATCTCCTTCCATCAGTCCCCGTGTATACACAGGCCTCATGTCCTCCATCAGTCCCCGTGTATACACAGGCCTCATCTCCTCCATCAGTCCCCGTGTATACACAGGCCTCATCTCCTCCATCAGTCCCCGTGTATACACAGGCCTCATCTCCTTCCATCAGTCCTGGTGTATACACAGGCCTCATCTCCTCCATCAGTCCCCGTGTATACACAGGCCTCATCTCCTCCATCAGTCCCGGTGTATACACAGGCCTCATGTCCTCCATCAGTCCCCGTGTATACACAGGCCTCAGCTCCTCCATCAGTCTCTGTGTATACACAGGCCTCATCTCCTCCATCAGTCCCCGTGTATACACAGGTCTCATCTCCTCCATCAGTCCCCGTGTATACACAGGCCTCATCTCCTCCATCAGTCCTGGTGTATACACAGGCCTCATCTCCTCCATCAGTCCCCGTGTATACACAGGCCTCATCTCCTCCATCAGTCCCCGTGTATACACAGGCCTCATCTCCTTCCATCAGTCCCCGTGTATACACAGGCCTCATCTCCTCCATCAGTCTCCGTGTATACACAGGCCTCATCTCCTCCATCAGTCTCCGTGTATACACAGGCCTCATCTCCTCCATCAGTCCCCGTGTATACACAGGCCTCATCTCCTCCATCAGTCCCCGTGTATACACAGGTCTCATCTCCTCCATCAGTCCCCGTGTATACACAGGTCTCATCTCCTCCATCAGTCCCCGTGTATACACAGGCCTCATCTCCTCCATCAGTCCTGGTGTATACACAGGCCTCATCTCCTCCATCAGTCCCCGTGTATACACAGGCCTCATCTCCTCCATCAGTCCCCGTGTATACACAGGTCTCATCTCCTCCATCAGTCCTGGTGTATACACAGGCCTCATCTCCTCCATCAGTCCTGGTGTATACACAGGCCTCATCTCCTCCATCAGTCTCCGTGTATACACAGGCCTCATCTCCTTCCATCAGTCCCCGTGTATACACAGGCCTCATCTCCTCCATCAGTCCCCGTGTATACACAGGCCTCATCTCCTCCATCAGTCTCCGTGTATACACAGGCCTCATCTCCTCCATCAGTCCCCGTGTATACACAGGCCTCATCTCCTCCATCAGTCCTGGTGTATACACAGGCCTCATCTCCTCCATCAGTCCCCGTGTATACACAGGCCTCATCTCCTCCATCAGTCCTGGTGTATACACAGGCCTCATCTCCTCCATCAGTCTCCGTGTATACACAGGCCTCATCTCCTTCCATCAGTCCCCGTGTATACACAGGCCTCATCTCCTCCATCAGTCTCCGTGTATACACAGGCCTCATCTCCTCCATCAGTCTCCGTGTATACACAGGCCTCATCTCCTCCATCAGTCCCCGTGTATACACAGGCCTCATCTCCTCCATCAGTCCTGGTGTATACACAGGCCTCATCTCCTCCATCAGTCCCCGTGTATACACAGGCCTCATCTCCTCCATCAGTCCCCGTGTATACACAGGCCTCATCTCCTTCCATCAGTCCCCGTGTATACACAGGCCTCATCTCCTTCCATCAGTCCCCGTGTATACACAGGTCTCATCTCCTCCATCAGTCCTGGTGTATACACAGGCCTCATCTCCTCCATCAGTCCCCGTGTATACACAGGCCTCATCTCCTCCATCAGTCCCCGTGTATACACAGGTCTCATCTCCTCCATCAGTCCTGGTGTATACACAGGCCTCATCTCCTCCATCAGTCCTGGTGTATACACAGGCCTCATCTCCTCCATCAGTCCTGGTGTATACACAGGTCTCATCTCCTCCATCAGTCCTGGTGTATACACAGGCCTCATCTCCTTCCATCAGTCCCCGTGTATACACAGGCCTCATCTCCTCCATCAGTCCCCGTGTATACACAGGCCTCATCTCCTCCATCAGTCCCCGTGTATACACAGGCCTCATCTCCTCCATCAGTCTCCGTGTATACACAGGTCTCATCTCCTCCATCAGTCCTGGTGTATACACAGGTCTCATCTCCTCCATCAGTCCTGGTGTATACACAGGCCTCATCTCCTCCATCAGTCCCCGTGTATACACAGGCCTCATCTCCTCCATCAGTCCCGGTGTATACACAGGCCTCATCTCCTCCATCAGTCCCCGTGTATACACAGGCCTCATCTCCTCCATCAGTCCCCGTGTATACACAGGCCTCATCTCCTCCATCAGTCCCCGTGTATACACAGGCCTCATCTCCTCCATCAGTCCCCGTGTATACACAGGCCTCATCTCCTCCATCAGTCCCCGTGTATACACAGGTCTCATCTCCTCCATCAGTCCTGGTGTATACACAGGCCTCATCTCCTCCATCAGTCTCCGTGTATACACAGGTCTCATCTCCTCCATCAGTCCCCGTGTATACACAGGCCTCATCTCCTTCCATCAGTCCCCGTGTATACACAGGTCTCATCTCCTCCATCAGTCCCCGTGTATACACAGGCCTCATCTCCTCCATCAGTCCCCGTGTATACACAGGCCTCATCTCCTCCATCAGTCCCCGTGTATACACAGGCCTCATCTCCTCCATCAGTCTCTGTGTATACACAGGCCTCATCTCCTCCATCAGTCTCTGTGTATACACAGGCCTCATCTCCTCCATCAGTCCTGGTGTATACACAGGCCTCATCTCCTCCATCAGTCCTGGTGTATACACAGGCCTCATCTCCTCCATCAGTCTCCGTGTATACACAGGCCTCATCTCCTCCATCAGTCTCCGTGTATACACAGGCCTCATCTCCTCCATCAGTCCCCGTGTATACACAGGCCTCATCTCCTCCATCAGTCCCCGTGTATACACAGGCCTCATCTCCTCCATCAGTCCTGGTGTATACACAGGCCTCATCTCCTTCCATCAGTCTCCGTGTATACACAGGCCTCATCTCCTTCCATCAGTCCTGGTGTATGCACAGGCCTCATCTCCTCATCAGTCCCCGTGTATACACAGGCCTCATCTCCTCCATCAGTCCCCGTGTATACACAGGTCTCATCTCCTCCATCAGTCCCCGTGTATACACAGGCCTCATCTCCTCCATCAGTCCCCGTGTATACACAGGTCTCATCTCCTCCATCAGTCCTGGTGTATACACAGGTCTCATCTCCTCCATCAGTCCTGGTGTATACACAGGCCTCATCTCCTCCATCAGTCCCCGTGTATACACAGGCCTCATCTCCTTCCATCAGTCCTGGTGTATACACAGGCCTCATCTCCTTCCATCAGTCCCGGTGTATACACAGGCCTCATCTCCTCCATCAGTCCCCGTGTATACACAGGCCTCATCTCCTCCATCAGTCCCCGTGTATACACAGGCCTCATCTCCTCCATCAGTCCCCGTGTATACACAGGTCTCATCTCCTCCATCAGTCCTGGTGTATACACAGGCCTCATCTCCTCCATCAGTCCTGGTGTATACACAGGCCTCATCTCCTCCATCAGTCCCGGTGTATACACAGGCCTCATCTCCTCCATCAGTCCCGGTGTATACACAGGTCTCATCTCCTCCATCAGTCTCCGTGTATACACAGGCCTCATCTCCTCCATCAGTCCCGGTGTATACACAGGTCTCATCTCCTTCCATCAGTCCCCGTGTATACACAGGCCTCATCTCCTCCATCAGTCCTGGTGTATACACAGGCCTCATCTCCTCCATCAGTCCTGGTGTATACACAGGCCTCATCTCCTCCATCAGTCCCCGTGTATACACAGGTCTCATCTCCTCCATCAGTCCCCGTGTATACACAGGTCTCATCTCCTCCATCAGTCCCCGTGTATACACAGGCCTCATCTCCTCCATCAGTCTCCGTGTATACACAGGCCTCATCTCCTCCATCAGTCTCCGTGTATACACAGGCCTCATCTCCTCCATCAGTCCCGTCCGCCATGTTTTCTCTGTATTGATGACTATTCGCCTTATTCACAGTTTCAGGAGACGAGTTGGGGGAATCGTGGTCTTGGTCGTCCTACCTGGAGGAACAGAAATGTCTGGCTGCTCCCCTCCATCTCTTCCGGGAGGTAAGTGCTGCTGGAGAACACAACAACCGTGTATAATCTATTAGGAAATGTTCCCATTATAGATGGATACAGGTCATGGGATCAAAAAATATGGAAAATGCACATTAAAAAAAACCAAAACATTGACCCCTTAATAATCCAGGGCGTACATTTACACCCCGTGCAGGCTGGGCTCTCCCCCAGATGGGTGTAAATGTACGTCCTGCAGGGATATAACACTATGAAACGAGCTCAGCTCATTAACCCCTTAAATGCCACAACCGCCCATCATTAAAGGAGAAGTCCAGCGGGGAACTAAAAGATCATTACCGAGAGGGGGGGGACAATAAAAAATAAGTCATATTCACCCGTCCTGGTGCCCGCTCCTGGACCCTGCCGGCTGTCTTCCTAGCTCCCCTCTGACAAGTCAGCTGACAAATACCCGCTCAGCTGGTCAGTAGTGGGACAGGACACTGATTGGCTGATCGGGCTAAATCCCACCTTTTGGTCATGTGGAACTTGGGTCGTGACGTACAAAGAACCGGTGAGAAAATGACAGCCAGCAGGGAGCTACGTGATGCAACGCAGCGTGGTGTCCGGGAACGGTAAGCATAGTGTTTTTTAGTTCTGCCCACCTCCTGCCCGTAATTAGAGATGAGCGGACCTGGAGCATGCTGGAGTCGATCCGAACCCGAACGTTCGGTATTTGATTAGTGGCGGCTGCTGAACTTGGATAAAGCTCTAAGGTTGTCTGGAAAACATGGATACAGCCAATGACTATATCCATGATTACCACATAGCCTTAGGGCTTTATCCAACTTCAGCAGCCGCCGCTAATCACATGCAGAACGATCGGGTTCGGATGGACTTGAGCATGCTCCAGGTTCGCTCATCTCTAACCGTAATAAATTTATAGTTCCCTGCCGGACTTCTCCTTTAATCCCTTAAACGCAGAGGACAGCCGTCATTAACTCCTTAAAAGCCAGAACCACACAGCAGTTCATCATTAGGGCCGCTCCCGTCACCCTTTAGGATCCCCGCAGCGTCGGACTCTGTCAGGTCTATGAGAAGATCCCAGATAACCCTGATCAGTGTGTGTACACTCTAATGATTGCATATATTAGTCCCCTTTAGAGACCTAAAAAGTGAAAAAAAAATGTAATATGTCAGCCCCTCCCCCAATAAAAATCTAAATCCGTGTAAAAATAAATAAACATTATATATCGGCATAGATGGAAAGGCGCCATTACACAGTACACAACAACAAGCCCTCACCTGGCCGTGTGTAAGAGTTATGGAAGAGAAACTAAAACACAAAAATGATAAGTGCCGCCGGGTCATAAAAGGAGAAGTCCGGCGGATTATAAAAGCCGGCAGGGGGGAAATTGGTTACAAGTAGTATCTTACCTCTCTCCGTGCCCGCGGTGAGCGGTGGGACCGGCCTAAGGACCCCCACCAGGCTCCAGGATCTCCAGAGCTGATACGTCACGACACGGCTGGGACCTCGCTCCAGTTACATCAGTCATGTATCAGATATCTGACTTGTTAGATGTCAGTAACCCACTAGATGGCAGTATAGGCTGGTTTTATGCATAGCAGCAGAGAAATAAAACTAAGGGGTGTCCCCACCTGCAGACCCCCAGGATAACAAGCTAATGAAGGGGGTCCGACTGCCACAACTCCTCCCAATCTCATGAATGTCCCCAGAATGAAGGCCGTGACTTATTCTCTATGGGACACTGAACATTGCTGAATGCTGAACCTGGAAATGTTTACTGGCCGTATATAGCATGAATGGATCGCTGTCCGTATACGTGTACTGCACACCATTCATTCCAGAGGTTTATATCACTACATCATGGTTTCCATCTATCCATCTATTCCATCTAAATCAGGATTTAAAAAACATAGCTGCATTATTTAAAAAACAGCGCCACCCACGTCCTCAGGTTGTGTGCAGCAATAAACTCAACGTCATTCACTTTAATGGAACTGATCTACCATGCCACAAACAAACTGAGAACAAGGGTGGCGCTATATCTGATAGAAAGCAGGTAAGTGTTTCTAATTCTGTCATAGAGGGTGTGCCGAGCTGCAGACTGCATGCTTTTTCTGCCTACAATCCTCTGTGTTTCTATTGATATCCAGTAAAGATGAGTGAACTCCAAATGCGTTTTGATTCGTCCAAACCCAAACTCTCAGCATTTGACTCTTGGTTGCTGAAGAAGTTGAATGCAGCCCCAGGGACTCCTGGTGGATACAACCATAGGCCGTAGGCTGTATCCATGTTTTCCCGGACTCCCTAGGGCTGCATCCCACTTCTCCAGACACCGGTAATCAAATACTGATTTGATTTGTTTCGGTTTGAACTAATCAAAACGTACTCAAAGTTTACTCTCTAATATCCTGAGTTTGGCTTTTACCACTGAGCCTAGTACATGAATCATGCAGGAAGGGGTGGGGGATGGAGGAGGCACGCATGCTGCAGCTCAGCTCATGGCGCTCGTATCCGCCCAGGACATGGCGCATGTATCCGCCCGGGAGATGGCGCTTGTATCCGCCCGGGAGATGGCGCTTGTATCCGCCCGGGAGATGGCGCTTGTATCCGCCCGGGAGATGGCGCTTGTATCCGCCCGGGAGATGGCGCTTGTATCCGCCCGGCAGATGGCGCTTGTATCCGCCCGGCAGATGGCGCTTGTATCCGGCCGGGAGATGGCGCTTGTATCCGCCCGGGAGATGGCGCTTGTATCCGCCCGGCAGATGGCGCTCGTATCCGCCCGGCAGATGGCGCTCGTATCCGCCCGGCAGATGGCGCTCGTATCCGCCCGGGAGATGACGCTTGTATCCGCCTGGCAGATGGCGCTTGTATCCGCCCGGCAGATGGCGCTCGTATCCGCCCGGGAGATAGCGCTCGTATCCGCCCGGGAGATAGCGCTCGTATCCGCCCGGGAGATGGCGCATGTATCCGCCCGGGAGATGGCGCATGTATCCGCCCGGGTGATGGCGCTCGTATCTGCCTGGCAGATGGCGCTTGTATCCGCCCGGCAGATGGCGCTCGTATCCGCCCGGGAGATAGCGCTCGTATCCGCCCCGGGAGATGGCGCTTGTATCCGACCGGGAGATAGCGCTCGTATCCGCCCGGGAGATGGCGCTTGTATCCGACCGGCAGATGGCCCTTGTATCCGCCCAGGAGATGGCGCTCGTATCCGCCCGGCAGATGGCGCTTCACACGTCTCATATCTCATTGGTGTAATGTCTGATTGATAAAGTGGCGCATTGATTCTTCTGCAGTGGCAGCTGGGAACACAGCACAAGAATGGCTTCAAGGTGGGGATGAAGCTCGAGGGAATCGACCCCCAGCATCCGTCCATGTACTTCATCCTCACTGTGGCCGAGGTGAGGAAGAATAAAGTCATGTAAACCTAATGTATTAGTAGTGTTGAGCAGATATAAATTGTACTGTCCGGATCTGTCCCCGAATCCGCGTGTCTTGGTCCAGAATTAGTACAAACAATAAACTTTGTTGAAAGGCTGCTAATCAGCCAATCAGCAAACTTTACTGCCCAGTCTGTGGGTCACTGGGGTGGTGGTACATCTGGGTATTATCACTTGGGGTGGGGGTACATCTGGTCATTATCACCTTGGCGGGGGGGGGGGGGGCGGTACATCTGGGTACTATCACCTGGGGAGGGGTACATCTGGGTATTATCACCTGGGGGGGGGCAGTACATCTGGGTACTATCACCTGGGGGGGGGGCAGTACATCTGGGCATTATCACCTGGGGGTGGCGGTACATCTGGGTACTATCACCTGGGGGGGGGGGGGGGGGCGGTACATCTGGGTACTATCACCTGGGGGGGGGGGGGGCAGTACATCTGGGCATTATCACCTTGGGGGGGCGGTACATCTGGGTACTATCACCTGGGGGGGGGGGTAAATCTGGGTATTATCACCTGGGGGGGGGCGCGGTACATCTGGGTATTATCACCTGGGGGGGGGGGCAGTACATCTGGGTACTATCACCTGGGGGGGGGTAAATCTGGGTATTATCACCTGGGGGGGGGGGGGGGGCGCGGTACATCTGGGTATTATCACCTGGGGGGAGCGGTACATCTAGGTATTATCACCTGGGGGGAGCGGTACATCTAGGTATTATCACCTTGGGGGGGGGGCGGTACATCTGGGTATTATCACCTGGGGGAGCGGTACATCTAGGTATTATCACCTGGGGGGGGGGGGGGCGGTACATCTGGGTACTATCACCTGGGGGGGGGGTACATCTGGGTATTATCACCGGGGGGGGGGCGGTACATCTGGGTATTATCACCTGGGGGGGGGGGGAGGGCGGTACATCTGGGTACTATCACCTGGGGGGGGGGTACATCTGGGTATTATCACCTGGGGGGGGGCGGTACATCTGGGTACTATCACCTGGAGGGGGGGTACATCTGGGTATTATCACCTGGGGGGGGGGAGGGCGGTACATCTGGGTATTATCACCTTGGCGGGGGGGGGGGGGGGGGGCGGTACATCTGGGTACTATCACCTGGGGGGGGGGGCAGTACATCTGGGCATTATCACCTGGGGGGGGGTGGTACATCTGGGTACTATCACCTGGGGGGGGGGGCGGTACATCTGGGTACTATCACCTGGGGGGGGGGCGGTACATCTGGGTACTATCACCTGGGGGGGGGGGCGGTACATCTGGGTACTATCACCTGGGGGGGGGGGGGCCGTACATCTGGGCATTATCACCTTGGGGGGGCGGTACATCTGGGTATTATCACCTGGGGGGAGCGGTACATCTAGGTATTATCACCTTGGGGGGGGGGGGGGTACATCTGGGTACTATCACCTGGGGGGAGCGGTACATCTGGGTACTATCACCTGGGGGGAGCGGTACATCTAGGTATTATCACCTGGGGGGAGCGGTACATCTAGGTATTATCACCTGGGGGGGCGGTACATCTGGGTATTATCACCTGGGGGGGGGGGGGCGGTACATCTGGGTACTATCACCTGGGGGGGGGGGTACATTTGGGTATTATCACCTGGGGGGGGGGGGAGGGCGGTACATCTGGGTACTATCACCTGGGGGGGGGGGGTACATCTGGGTACTATCACCTGGGGGGGGGGGGGGTACATCTGGGTATTATCACCTGGGGGGGGGGGTACATCTGGGTAATATCACCTGGGGGGGGGGGGGTACATCTGGGTACTATCACCTGGGGCTGGGTATTATCACCTGGGGGGGCGGTACATCTGGGTATTATCACCTGGGGGGGGGGAGGGCGGTACATCTGGGTATTATCACCTGGGGGGGGGGAGGGTGGTACATCTGGGTATTATCACCTGGGGGGGGGGGAGGGCGGTACATCTGGGTATTATCACCTGGGGGGGGGGAGGGTGGTACATCTGGGTATTATCACCTGGGGGGCTGGTACATCACTGTAGTTTGGACATCAGTCAAGCTGCAGAGTATGTAAGGAGCAGCAGGGGCCATACTGGAGAGCATCATCTGCGCTAAAATCCCCATAATCAGTTCTACCACCCTCATCATCCGTGCTACCATTCCCATCATCCGTGCTACCATTCCCATCATCCGCGCTACCATCCCCATCATCCGCGCTACCATCCCCATCATCCGCGCTACCATCCCCATCATCAGCGTTACCATCCCCATCATCAGCGCTACCATCCCCATCATCAGCGCTACCATCCCCATCATCAGCGCTACCATCTCCATCATCCGCGCTACCATCCCCATCATCAGCGCTACCATCCTCATCATCCGTGCTACCATCCTCATCATCCGTGCTACCATCCCCATCATCCGCGCTACCATCCCCATCCTGTGCCAGCTTGAAAAAAAAACCCTTCAGGCTATGATGAATGAGGAGATGGTGGCACAGGAGGGGCAAGGCTCATTCTCTGCCCACACCTTGGTACAGCCGGGGACAGTTCTGGAGGTGGACAAGGTAGGAGCAGGCTTCCAGCAGGGTTGGTAATTAATAAAATCAGAAAATTTTAGTCACATTGATTGGAATCAGAGGAGTTCAGTAAAAATCCATGAAAATCACTATTTACTAAAATCAGTGCAAATCACCAGGATGCACCAAAATCTGTGGGGGGAAAAATGTAATACTTTTTAAACTAGAAATGATCACATGATGGACGGTACCTGAGGAAACAGGCGGCGCAGCTGTGTCTCTACCGCACCAGGAAGATTCAGACAGCAATGAGCCCAATCCAGGGCTTCCCCGGCCGTAGGTTCAGTATTATTATTATTTTTAAATTGTGATTTTTCCAGATTTTGGCGCATCCTGGTGATTTGCACTAAATTCACAAGTCAAAACTTTTCTGATTTTGCAGATTTTTAGATGAAAAGTTTAAAAAAAAAACAGGAGGGGAAAACACGAGGGCCGCAGTGGTGTAAAAGAGGAAAGCTTGTTTTCTTGCCTAATCCACATCAGATTTTCTTGGGTTGTAACATTTGCTAAAAAAAACATCTGAAAAGCCTCTAAGAACAACTTAAAAATTTTTTTTAAATACAACCGAATGCAAAAAAAAATAAAGGGCCGAATAAATGCCTCAAAGGGCGAGAACCATCCGCTATTATTTGTCGGTTCCCGTTACTTGTAGCCGGCCGAGCTCCTGGTCTGTATTGTAGCCCCCCGAGCTCCTGGTCTGTATTGTAGCCCCCCGAGCTCCTGGTCTGTATTGTAGCCGTCCGAGCTCCTGGTCTGTATTGTAGCCGTCCGAGCTCCTGGTCTGTATTGTAGCCGGCCGAGCTCCTGGTCTGTATTGTAGCCCCCCGAGCTCCTGGTCTGTATTGTAGCCCCCGAGCTCCTGGTCTGTATTGTAGCCCCCCGAGCTCCTGGTCTGTATTGTAGCCTCCCGAGCTCCTGGTCTGTATTGTAGCCCCCCGAGCTCCTGGTCTGTATTGTAGCCCCCCGAGCTCCTGGTCTGTATCGGAGGCTTTCTGCTTTTCTCTGTCTTGGATCTGTGGCCGTTCCTTTTATCGGATCTTACTGGTCACTTTGTGCTGGTTTCTTGCCCGTTGATTTCTGTCTTGTTCCTTAGGTTTGCGGGTTCAGGATCAGAGTTCACTTTGATGGGTATTCGGACTGCCATGATTTCTGGGTGAACGCAGACTCGCCCGATATCCACCCGGCCGGCTGGTGCGAGAGGACGGGACACAAGTTACAGCCCCCGAAAGGTCAGGAAGAAAGAGGACAGTTTTTTTTTTTTTTTTAACTGGTTTACGTTATTCTTTTACTATTGTAATCGAAAATGTCAATAGTAAAATTACTACCCAAAACTTCAAACGTGCCCTCAAAACACATCTGTTCAAACAGGCATACCAGGTTCCCTAAATTGCCCCCCCCCCCCCCCCCCCCCCCCCGCCAATACATACGCCAGGCATTCAAGCCCTTAGACCTGTAGCAGGGGTCATTGGTTGGTGACTGGTTTACCCCCCCTTACCTGCACTGCCTTATTTATAAAGATGGCCGGACCATGCTAAAAAGGAAGCACTTTGCCCCTCTGCCATTCTGTCTCGCACCCCCTCCTGATAGTATATAAGCTGATGCATGTGAGCAGGGACCTCACTCCTCATGTAGGGATAATTATATGTATCTCTCTGTAATGTCTGATTGTTGTCTGTTGGCACTATATAAATAAAAATTATTATTATTATTATTATTTTTCTTCTTGTTACTATAACAGCAATAAACCACCGGTGTATTATATGACCCACATATCAGCCATTACGTCCCAGGTCATGTGACGACGACTCTTGTATTAACACGTGTTATATTTCCCACTTCTTCTACGTAGGATACAAAGATGAGGACTTCAGCTGGACCCATTACCTGAGGCTAACCAAAGCTCATGTGGCTCCTAAACACCTATTTATAACTCCAAAAATAGTGAGTTACCTCAGCACACTGTGACCCCCATTCTGTCTATAGGTCAGACCCCTACCTATCAGACATTTAGGACACATTATAGAGGCTATCCCCTGTGTGTAGTGTAGGGGACATATTATAGAGGCTATCCTCTGTGTTGTAGTGTATGGGACACATTATAGAGGCTATCCTCTGTGTAGTGTATGGGACACATTGTAGAGGCTATCCTCTGTGTGTAGTGTAGGGGACATATTATAGAGGCTATCCTCTGTGTGTAGTGTATGGGACACATTATAGAAGCTATCCCCTGTGTAGTAGTGTGTGGGACACATTATAGAGGCTATCCCCTGTGTAGTAGTGTATGGGACACATTATAGAAGCTATCCCCTGTGTAGTAGTGTGTGGGACACATTATAGAGGCTATTCCCTGTGTAGTAGTGTATGGGACACATTATAGAGGCTATCCCCTGTGTAGTAGTGTGTGGGACACATTATAGAGGCTATCCCCTGTGTAGTAGTGTGTGGGACACATTATAGAGGCTATCCCCTGTGTGTAGTGTATGGGACACATTATAGAAGCTATCCCCTGTGTAGTAGTGTGTGGGACACATTATAGAGGCTATTCCCTGTGTAGTAGTGTATGGGACACATTATAGAGGCTATCCCCTGTGTAGTAGTGTGTGGGACACATTATAGAGGCTATCCCCTGTGTAGTAGTGTGTGGGACACATTATAGAGGCTATCCCCTGTGTAGTAGTGTATGGGACACATTATAGAGGCTACCCCCTGTATAGTAGTGTGTGGGACACATTATAGAGGCTATCCCCTGTGTAGTAGTGTATGGGACACATTATAGAGGCTATCCCCTGTATAGTAGTGTATGGGACACATTATAGAGGCTATTCCCTGTGTAGTAGTGTATGGGACACATTATAGAGGCTATCCCCTGTGTAGTAGTGTATGGGACACATTATAGAGGCTATCCTCTGTGTGTAGTATATAGGACATATTATAGAGGCTATCCTCTGTGTGTGTGTAGTGTATGGGACACATTATAGAGGCTATCCTTTGAGTGTGTGTGTGTAGGGTAACATTATAGAGGCTATCCTCTGTGTGTAGTGTATGGGACACATTATAGAGGCTATCCTCTGTGTGTAGTATATAGGACACATTATATAGGCTATCCTCTGTGTGTAGTAGTGTATGGAACACATTATAGAGGCTATCCTCTGAATGTGTTGTGTAGGGTAACATACACTTTATGGGGTCATATTGTTTGGTATTGATTGGACCCTATTTGGTCGGATGTTTGGAGCCGTCCGGTCTATACGCGGTGTTCTCCATCTTTTATAGGGCGCTCCCCCTTCCCTCTTCCGGGTGGGTATGAAATTAGAAGCTGTGGATAAGATGAATCCTTCTCTTATATGTGTGGCCAGCGTCACCGATGTCGTAGAAGACCGATTCCTTGTGCACTTCGATAACTGGGGCGACACCTATGACTACTGGTAGGAATCTCTTACCGATATAATCCACACCGGCACACAACAGACTTTTCCATCGCTGATCCATGGCATAGCCTTCACTTTCATCGCTGATCCATGGCATATCCTTCACTTTCATCGCTGATCCATGGCATAGCCTTCACTTTCATCGCTGATCCATGGTATATCCTTCACTTTCATCGCTGATCCATGGCATAGCCTTCACTTTCATCGCTGATCCATGGCATATCCTTCACTTTCATCGCTGATCCATGGTATATCCTTCACTTTCATCGCTGATCCATGGCATAGCCTTCACTTTCATCGCTGATCCATGGCATATCCTTCACTTTCATCGCTGATCCATGGCATAGCCTTCACTTTCATCGCTGATCCATGGCATAGCCTTCACTTTCATCGCTGATCCATGGCATAGCCTTCACTTTCATCGCTGATCCATGGTATATCCTTCACTTTCATCGCTGATCCATGGCATAGCCTTCACTTTCATCGCTGATCCATGGCATATCCTTCACTTTCATCGCTGATCCATGGCATAGCCTTCACTTTCATCGCTGATCCATGTCATAGCCTTCACTTTCATCGCTGATCCATGGCATATCCTTCACTTTCATCGCTGATCCATGGCATAGCCTTCACTTTCATGGCTGATCCATGGCATAGCCTTCACTTTCATGGCTGATCCATGGCATAGCCTTCACTTTCATGGCTGATCCATGGTATATCCTTCACTTTCATCGCTGATCCATGGCATAGCCTTCACTTTCATCGCTGATCCATGGCATAGCCTTCACTTTCATCGCTGATCCATGGCATAGCCTTCACTTTCATTGCTGATCCATGGCATAGCCTTCACTTTCATTGCTGATCCATGGCATAGCCTTCACTTTCATCGCTGATCCATGTCATAGCCTTCACTTTCATCGCTGATCCATGGCATAGCCTTCACTTTCATCGCTGATCCATGGCATATCCTTCACTTTCATCGCTGATCCATGGCATAGCCTTCACTTTCATGGCTGATCCATGGCATAACCTTCACTTTCATGGCTGATCCATGGCATAGCCTTCACTTTCATGGCTGATCCATGGTATATCCTTCACTTTCATCGCTGATCCATGGCATAGCCTTCACTTTCATCGCTGATCCATGGCATAGCCTTCACTTTCATCGCTGATCCATGGCATAGCCTTCACTTTCATCGCTGATCCATGGCATAGCCTTCACTTTCATTGCTGATCCATGGCATAGCCTTCACTTTCATGGCTGATCCATGGCATAACCTTCACTTTCATTGCTGATCCATGGCATAGCCTTCACTTTCATGATGCTGAAATTAGACCGGTTCGATGGGGCTAATCTGCATCCAGGTTATGGATTAAGACACTTCCTTCAAAAATTTGTCGTATAAAATAAGCTTAGGATTGTCCAGTGACTTATGCTGCGTTTACACGGAACGATAATTCGCCCGATAGTACCATTAACGATTTCGAAGTAACTTTTTTTTTATAACGATCAGCGTTTAGACGGAGCGATATATCGTACAGAAAATTTGTTTTGCGATCGCTTAAGCCTATCTCACACATAGGAAAAACCAGTGAACGACTGTTTACACAGAACGATCTGCGAATTTTTTGCAAACGACGATTTAAGAACATGTTCAAAGATCAAAATTAACGATTTCTCGCTCGTCCGATCGTTAGCTGCGTTTACACGTACGATTATCGTTCGAATTCGATCGTTATCGTGCAAATTCGCACGATAATTGTTCCGTGTAAACGCAGCATTAGAACATATATTGGACACATTGTGTGAATATAGCCCAAGACAGACCAGGATGTTATACTGTATTCTGAAAAATCTCTTTAAAAGGGTAAGGGTCCTATTCCACGGGCTGAGCAGGGCCCGATCAACGATGTAAACGAGCGCCGATCTGCTAGATCGCCGCTCGTTTACTGGGCCTATTCCACAGCCCGATGATCGTTGAGCGAGGGCTGCAGGGACATCGTTACCGATGTTATTGCAGTCCTTGCAGCATACATTACCTGGCAGGACTTCTCCGCCCTGTCTTCCTCCCCCGGGTCCCGCGCTGACAGGCCACTCAGCCAATCACAGGCCGCGGCGGTCCCGGCCTGTGATTGGCTGAGCGCTCCGTCAGCTGAGAGGCCATTCTGAAGCTAGAGCGCGCAGGACCCGGGGAGGAAGACAGAGCGGAGGAGAAGCCCTGCAGGTAATGTATTGTGCTGTGAAATCGTCGGTTGCCCACCGCGCACTGCTATTCCACCGTAGCGATGTGCGGTGGGGGAACGATGATTTTAGGTCTGGCCCTAAATGAACAATCAGCCGATGACACAATCATCGGCTGATCGTTCTCTCTATTCCACCGAGCGATAGTCGGCCGAATTGGGCCAAATGGGGCCGATTCGGCCAATTATCGTTCCTGTGGAATAGGGCCCTTAGTTCAGCAGAAAATAATTTCTTTCAAATCAAATTTGTAATAAGGGGGGGGCCAGATGGGATAACACACTCACATACTAAAACTAGAATAAAAGTAATCGGCTGAACCAAACAAAAGAAATAGGCAAACAGCAGTGACACTTACGGGTTTCAGGCGCTCATGACGCCCCATAGCCGCAGCTTACACAATCACTGATGTTTGTTCCTCTTGATTTTAAGAAAGTCTATGATAAATCCTGATCCTGACCTGTTTCCATTACTGACTGTGGTAGCCTACGTTCTGGTAGTTGTAACCTATAGTATAACCATGCATACTTAAAGGGGAACTCTGGCAAAAGAAATTCTTTCAGACCAATGGGTTAAAGAAACTTATATAGATTTCTAATTTACTTATATATTAAAGTACCTATCAGCGGCTGTATGTCCTGCAGGAAGTGGTGTATTCTCTCCAGTCTGACACAGTGCTCTCTGCTGCCACCTCTGTCCATGTCAAGAACTGTCCAGAGCAGCAGCAAATCCGCATAGAAAACCTCTGCTGCTCTGGACAGTTTCTGACATGGACAGAGGTGGCAGCAGAGAGCACTGTGTCAGCCTGGAGAGAATACACCACTTCCTGCAGGACATACAGCAGCTGATACATACTGGAAGACTGAAGAAAATACACCACCTCCTGCAGGACATACAGCAGCTGATAAGTACTGGAAGACTGGAGATTTTGTTTAATAGAAGTAAATTACAAACCTGTATAACTTTCTGACACAATTTGATTTGAAAGAAAACCTTGTTTGCCGGCGTCCCCCTTTAAGTCTTTCTAAGAACTTTATATGCTGTGTTTACATTGCTGTTTGGGTCCGTTCTATCAGGTTTTTGCTGCTTGCTGGCTTACTTCTCTGTTGTAAACCTGAATCTTGATAACTCAATGGCCTCTGTCAGGGCTGTCCGGCAATAGTAGAAACTCAGATTCCAGCTGCTGCAAAACTACAACTCCCATCAGGCTTGGGGAGCTAAAGCTTTGGCTGTCCAGGCATGATGGGAGTTGTAGTTTTGCCACAGCTGTAGAGCCCAGGTCCCCCATCCCTGTTCTAGAGTCAGCATCGTTTTTTACAGGAGTAAAGTTCAGAAGCAAAAAGAGTCCCGCCGTATACAGAACACGGGGCTCGGAGCAGCTTGGCATGGGATTCTTGTGTGTTTCCTATAGGAGAGATGTAAGAAGGATTGTGTGAATACTGTATGACCGCCCCGGGACACATGCAGATCAGTTACATTTGGGTCTTGTGTGACAGTGATGTCTCCCTCCTATCCCTGTAGGTGTGATCCCAGCAGTCCCTACGTTCATCCTGTGGGATGGTGTCAAGAACAAGGGAAACCTCTTACTCCCCCACAAGGTACAACCACACAGGACGTTCTGACGCCACAATAAGGGTGGGTTCAGACTGAGGAATTCTCACCGTCAGCTGTCCGCCCGCGCACCTTTACGCCGGCCCCATAGACACCATTCTATGGGCCAGCGTATTCCGCGATCCGCTGAAAGAGGTGACATGACACTTCTTTCAGTGTTCAGCGGAATACCCCGGCCCATAGAATGGTGTCTATGGGGCCGGCGGAAAGGCGCCCAGATGTGCGGGCGGACAGCTGACGGAATTCCGCGGACATTTGTCTGAACCCACCCTAATATACAAAACCTAGATGGATAATAACATGGCGTCCTTCCTGTAGATTATCCAGACCCCGATAACTTCACCTGGGAGAGATACTTGTTGGAGACGGGAGCGGCGGCGGTGCCGGCCCGAGCCTTCCACACTGTAAGATTTATATCACTTTATAACATACAGATTCCCCCCAATATTCCTCATCCATAACCAGTTCTTATCCCTAAAATCTCCTTAAGCGCCCCCCCCATGGATTCAAAGAGAACATGAAGCTGGAGGCGGTGGACAGGAGGAACCCCTCGCTGATCCGGGTGGCGTCGGTGGTGGACGTGGAGGAGTGCCGGATAAAGGTGAGTGCCTCAGCCCCCTCCGTTGTGTGCAGCGTTCCCCTCTCCCCCATTACACGCCTATGTCTTTGTGGCTTGGCCCATTTGCCCTGTGGGTGTTGGTGTGCTTCCATCTTATGTTGTGGGGCACGGGGAAGGGTTGCTAATTTCTGGGTTTCTGACAACCCGTCCCACCTCCCAAGGTTCACTTTGATGGCTGGAGCCATTTGTATGACTTCTGGCTGGACGCTGACCACCCAGATTTACACCCTGTGGGTTGGTGCCAAAGAACCGGACACCCACTGCAAACTCCACTCCGTGAGTACTGCAAACTATGGATGTCTAATGTAGGGGAATAAAGAGAATGATATATTCCCGACAACATATCGCTCCATAACGTGCATGACGAGTATGATGAACAGCACCTTACCTATCTAGTATATCACATAAATCACAAAATCACAAGGATGCCTGCAACGTGCCGGGACGCAATGTAATCCACCTTCTCCTGTATGTATATATATATATGTAATATATATATAAAGGTTTCCTCAGCTTCACATCTTCCTCTCTCTCCAGGACACCGCGATTCTCCCAACCTGTCACCCGGCACTTGTGTGTCTCTCAGCTGTAAAGGGATTTCTCATTCGCGAAGCAACAAGTACAGTTTCCACCACAGGTCGGCACCCTTGTCAGCCCGTTACTGGACGTCTGCAGTCTGGGATGTGTTAGGGCCATATCACACCGAGTGATTATCATGTAAAAAGAAGACAGGAGATGTGCCACTGTGTAGTAGTAGTACAGTATGTAACATGATTAGAGATGAGCGACCCTGGAGCAGCTGGAGTCCATCCGAACCCAAACTTTCGGCATGTGATTAGCGGTGGCTGCAGAAGTTGGATAAAGCCCTAAGGCTATGTGGAAATCATGGATATAGTCATTGGCTGTATCCATGTATTCCAGACAACCTTAGAGCTTTATCCAAGTTCAGCAGCCTCCACTAATCACATGCCGAACGTTTGGGGTAGGATCGACTCGAACCCGAACCCGGTTCGCTCATCTCTAAACATTATGGAGGAGGAGGAACTATTTTAAGAAATTCACCAGAAATTAACTTAAAGCGATTCTCTACCCACAATCTGTCCCCCCCAAACACTTGTACCTTCGGATAGCTGCTTTTAATTCAAGATCTGTCCTGCGGTCCATTCGGTAGGTGATGCAGTTATTGTCCTAAAAAAAACAACTGTTAAACTTGCAGCCCTGTGGCCAACGGCCGTGGCCTAGAGTGACTATGCATTAGTCTGGCACACCCTCTCCATCCCTCCTCCCCGCCCTCTTCATCATTAGGAATGCCCACGGCACATGGTGATCCAGCACGGCACATGGTGATCCAGCACGGCACATGGTGATCCAGCACGGCACATGGTGATCCAGCACGGCACATGGGCTGGATCGTTAAGGCACCTGTGCAGTGTTCAATGCAGAGGAATAGGAAAAATCCTGCCAGTGGCATTCCTATTGATGAAGATGGTGTGGAGGAGGTGTAAAGTTAGGGCACAGATATTCTACGCCACGGCAGTTTGGCACGGGGCTGCAAGTTTAAAAATTGTCTTTTGGAAAATAACTGCATCACCTGCCGAACGGAACCAGGACAGATCTTGTATTAAAAGCAGCTATCCGAAGGTACAATGGTGTGTGTGGGGGGGGGGGTCAGATTGTGGGTACAGAGTCGCTTTAAAAACTTCTGGATTTGTGAAATTTTCTGGAAATTTAGAACAAAATTAATTTGTGCCAAACCGATTGCTCATCTCTAGTGATAAAGATTCCTGAATAAAATAGAAAGGGGCAGAATTATTAATCCAGACGCCCCAGAAATCTCAGAAACATTCCAGATACCCGGCACAGGTGTCATGTGACTCATCTGTTTCGCCTTTTCTCGTCTGTTTTTTGTCCGTCTTCCTGCCGTTCTTGTATCATTGATGGTTCCTCGGTTTCCCCTATAGGAAGTGCCCCACTCCTGGCTGCGACGGCTCTGGACATGTGACCGGGAGATTCACCGCTCATCACTGTTTGTCTGGTTGTCCTCTGGCTGATCGGAACCAGCAGCCGGCGAGAACCAGGAATCCCATCCCCCTGCCTCCTCGAAGGAAATCCAGACACCACGGCAGGTGACTGATCAGTGGTCATCAGTATAGAGAGTCTATGAACCTGGTTGTGTCGGCCATATTGCCCTGTGAAGTTGTGTGTGATGGATGGTAGAGGGCTGTATGGACGCTGAATCTTCAGTCATTCCACCTCTGTGGGTAGAGACCCCACTGACTGTAGACCCCATCCTGACCCTGGGAAGAAGACGCCGCATAGTCCAAGAACTTGATCCCTCCACTCTGGTGTCATGGTCCTTTGTGTCTCGTGGACGTTGTTACTCTCCTCCATACTCTGTAGTCTCGCCCCGTACATTGTCTGTCTCCAGTAGGATTCCTATCTAACACTTTCCTCCCTTCTAGGATTGGTCGTCCTCCCAAATATCGCAGAGTGCAGCAAGACAACTTTCAAGGTAAAGGACGGCTACTAATGCTGCGTTTACACGAGACGATAATTGGCCCGATCGTACGATTAGCAATGTCGGAGTAACATTTTTTTTTTCATAACGATCAGCGTTTAGACGGTACGATATATCGTACGGAAAATTCGTTTTGCGATCGCTTAAGCCTATCTCACACATTGGTTAAATTGGCGAACGACTGTTTACACGGATTGATCTGCAAATTTTTTGCGAACAACGATTTGAGAACATGTTGTAAGATCAAAATGAACGATTTCTTGTTTGTTGTTTGATCGTTCGCTGCTTTTACGCGTACGATTATCGTTTGAATTTGATCGTTATCGTGCAAATTCGCTCGATAATCATTACGTGTAAACGCACCATTAGATGTGTGTATATATCTATCAGGGGCGGATTAACTTTACCATAGGCCATTCACCAAGCCTGGGCCCACCCATACTACTACTACTATGGAAACACTAGCATAGTGTTCATAGTGCAGGACAGATAATGTCATGATGCCCTGATTTGTGCAAAATTGCAGTAAAAAAGCATAGATATTTTTGCAAATCATGGCAGGACTGTACCCAGGAGACAGCACACCACTGAAAGTAAAAGTATTTTTAGGTGGCCATGGGCCCCCCAGGAGCTCAGGGCCCCAGGCTACCGCCCGAAAGAGGCCTATTATAATCCACTACTGATATCCATCTCCTGTATATAACACTGTGCTGCTGTTCTCTCCCCAGACCCAGTCCACCAGTCACTGTTCATGTCGGCCATGTCCGTCCATCCTGATCGCGCCCTCGCTCACTGCTGGGAGCAGCACTGCCGTCTATTGCCCGGTGTGGCCGGGATCAGTGCCAGCACCGTATCAAAATGGAGTACAGAAGAGGTAGATATGTCCTATAGACCCGGCTATGTGGACTGTATCACCTCTGTGCTGGATGAGAGCGCCATTATCCAAGCCACATGTGTAGGAATACGCCGCATAAGCCGATATAATAGTAATGCTGATATAATGTGTATATGTATTACTGATATTATAGGATTGCTTCTATAATATGTGTTGCTGATAGTATAGTATGTGCATTATATGTTATATATGTATTGCTGATAGTATGTGTATTATATGTAATATGTATTACTGATAGTATGTGTATTATATGTAATATGTATTACTGATAGTATAGTATGTGTATTATATGTAATATATGTATTACTGATAGTATGTGTATTATATGTAATATATGTATTGCTGATAGTATGTGTATTATATGTAATATGTATTACTGATAGTATGTGTATTATATGTAATATGTATTACTGATAGTATAGTATGTGTATTATATGTAATATATGTATTACTGATAGTATGTGTATTATATGTTATATATGTATTGCTGATAGTATGTGTATTATATGTAATATGTATTACTGATAGTATGTGTATTATATGTAATATGTATTACTGATAGTATGTGTATTATATGTAATATGTATTACTGATAGTATAGTATGTGTATTATATGTAATATATGTATTACTGATAGTATGTGTATTATATGTAATATATGTATTGCTGATAGTATGTGTATTATATGTAATATGTATTACTGATAGTATGTGTATTATATGTAATATATGTATTGCTGATAGTATGTGTATTATGATTAATATATGTATTGCTGATAGTATGTGTAATATATGTATTGCTGATAGTATAGTATGTGTATTATATGTAATATATGTATTGCTGATAGTATAGTATGTGTATTATATGTAATATATGTATTGCTGATAGTATGTGTATTATATGTAATATATGTATTGCTGATAGTATGTGTAATATATGTATTGCTGATAGTATAGTATGTGTATTATATGTAATATATGTATTGCTGATAGTATGTGTATTATATGTAATATATGTATTGCTGATAGTATGTGTATTATATGTAATATATGTATTGCTGATAGTATGTGTAATATATGTATTGCTGATAGTATAGTATGTGTATTATATGTAATATATGTATTGCTGATAGTATGTGTATTATATGTTATATATGTATTGCTGATAGTATGTGTATTATATGTAATATGTATTACTGATAGTATGTGTATTATATGTAATATGTATTACTGATAGTATGTGTATTATATGTAATATGTATTACTGATAGTATGTGTATTATATGTAATATATGTATTACTGATAGTATGTGTATTATATGTAATATATGTATTGCTGATAGTATGTGTATTATATGTAATATGTATTACTGATAGTATGTGTATTATATGTAATATATGTATTGCTGATAGTATGTGTATTATGATTAATATATGTATTGCTGATAGTATGTGTAATATATGTATTGCTGATAGTATAGTATGTGTATTATATGTAATATATGTATTGCTGATAGTATAGTATGTGTATTATATGTAATATATGTATTGCTGATAGTATAGTATGTGTATTATATGTAATATATGTATTGCTGATAGTATGTGTATTATGATTAATATATGTATTGCTGATAGTATGTGTAATATATGTATTGCTGATAGTATAGTATGTGTATTATATGTAATATATGTATTGCTGATATTATAGTTTTGCTTATTTTACATCTATAATATTCATTTGTGATAAATAAAATCCGTTTTTCTTTTCAGGTGTACAACTTTGTGCAGACACTGACGGGATGTGAGGACCAGGCCCGGCTCTTCAAAGAGGAGGTGAGACCTTCAAAAGCTGTAGTCCTGGTAGTTAAAGAGGTACAGCAATGCACATACAATGGTGTATATACTGGTAAAATGCACACATGGGGGGATTTACGCAGGTCTTATATTAGGCCCTGCCCCCTTTTCTCTGGCAGGATTCACAAAGAGGCAGGCGCTTCTTAGTGAATCCGGCCGGCCGGGCGCCAGAATCTGTGGCTGGCGTACTAAATCTTCACCTGTTTCAAGCAGGTGTAGATTTGGATCATGATAAATGAGGCGCAGACAGGCTACGCCTCCTCCCTGCCTAGTCACGACGATCTTTTTTTTTTGCGGAAAGAGCCGATTTGCGAATATTTTATCCGCAAAACGGCCGATTTGTGAATAAAATATTCGCAAATCGGCTCTTTCCGGCGGGTACGCCAGGGGGGCAGGGAGGGGGGCGGAATGGGGGGTGCGGACTCATAGTCCACGCGATTCAGCATTTTTTTCACTTAAAGATACGCCGAAAACCTACTCCAGTCCTCAGCTGGCGTAGGTTTTCAGCTGTGCGCATCGGAGCATAAATCTCCGTAGTGCCGGAGATGCGGGGACATTTTTAAGTCCGGCGTAAAAAACGTTGGACTTAATAAATGTCCCCCATGGTGTATACGCTGGTATAATGCCCACATGGGTGGGACATGTATCAAGTGGCGTATCTTTGTTTTTCGGCAGAAAGTGCAGATTTGCGAATATTTTATTTGCAAAATGGCCGTTTTGCGAATAAAATATTCGCAAATTGCCACTTTCTGCCTCGTACGCCAGGGGGGGCGGGGAGGAGGTGTGGAAGGGGGGGTGTTAAAGATACACAGGAAACCTACTCCAGCTCTCAGCTGGTGTAGGTTTTCTGCTGTGCGCATCAGCGCACGGAAAGTATGTAGAGGCAGTCCGCCTCTACATAAATCTCCGTAGCGCCGGCGATGCAGGGACATTTATAAGTCCGGCGTTAAAAATGTCGGACTTAATAAATGTCCCCCATGGTGTATACACTGGTATTAAGCACACATGGTGTATACACTGGTATAATGCACACATGGGGAACATTTATTAAGTCCGACGTTTTTTACGCCGGACTTATAAATGTCCCTGCATCGCCGGCGCTACGGGGATTTATGTAGAGGCAGACTGCCTCTACATAAATCCTGTGCGCTCTGGTGCGCACCGCCGAAAACCTACGCCAGCTGAGGACTGGAGTAGGTTTTCGGCGTATCTTTTTGCGGAACGGATGGTGAATCGCGCAGACTCTGAGTATAATGCACACATGGTGTATACACTGGTATAATGCACACATGGTGTATACACTGGTATAATGCACACATGGTGTATACACTGGTATAATGCACACATGGTGTATACACTGGTATAATGCACACATGGTGTATACGCTGGTATAATGAGAACAGCTGACAATAAATGTCCAGAACATTAGTTTGCCGGCTGTTATTTTGTGCATTATGAGGACTAACGGCCATTTTTCCGATAGACTTCAATGAAAACCATTGAAGACTGAAAACAACGGCTGTTATTTTAATACAAAAGTGTAAAAACGGCCACACAGAAAGGGCCAATGCCTGAGGCCTCACCCAGATTGACATCCCCCTAGCCGCATCTTCTGTCTGGTAGTTATATCCATGTCACCGTCTGTCATCAGTATAAGAGGGAAGGAGAGGTGACCGCCCAGTCCCAGGATCTGTGATATGATACAGGATGTGGCAGCCGTATGCTGCTATTATATAGATATATTGATAATAATGTCCAGTAGCTGTGACCTACCCAGCACAGATGCCCAGTGGTCTCTATGTGACGGCGCCCTCTTGAGGTTCTCTTTGTTAGGCCGGGTTGACCTGGGGGGATGTGTGCAGCTCAGAATATAGATGCCAGTGTTTATATATATATATAATATATACACACACACGTTGATTGTCTGTGTATCCCATGCAGGTTACTGTGCTGATACTCATCATATAAGGCCAGGTTCATGCTGCAGTTTTGCAATTAATTTAACGTATATGTTTTATGGAAAAAACTGATTCAATTATGTGCCATCTGTTTAGATCCATTTTTCCATTGACCTCCATTATAAAAAAAAACAAACGGATGCTTTTTTTTTTTAACGGACACAAAAGTAGTGTTGACTATGTTTTTCTGTCCGTTAAAAGTAACCAATTAATAATGGATACATTGAACAGATTGCAAAAACGCAGTGTGACCCCAGCCTTAGTGACCAGTGTCCCCGTTCTCCTCTTCCCTCCGCACAGATGATAGATGGACAGGCTCTCCTACTCCTCACACAGACGGACATTGTCAAGATCCTGTGCATCAAGCTGGGACCGGCGGTGAAAATATACAACTCCATCCTTATGTTCAAGAATACGGAGGACTCTACTGACTGACGGACACCTGGGATGCTTCATTACCTGTGCCCCATATCACCCGGGATGCCCTCTATAGGGAACCTACCGGTCACTGAGACACTGACTATTAAAACCCCACTGATCGAATGCTGCCCAATACTAAGTGCACAGTGTGTAGCCCCGACTGATGGGAGCTACAACTCCCATCATGCCCTACAGCCAACCTGTGACTCCCCAGCTGCTGCACAGCTACAACTCCCATCATGCCCTACAGCCGACACCGACTATGAAAACCCCACTGATGGAATGCCGCCCAGTACTAAGTGCACAGTGTGTAGCCCTGTGGCTCCCCACGGCTGCCAAACTACAACTCCCATCAGGCCCTCAGTCAACCTGTGGCTCTCCAGCTACTGCAAAGCTATAACTCCCATCATGCCTGGCAGGCTTTTATGGGAATTGTAGTTTTGCACCAGTTGGAGAGCCACAGGTTGGCTGTAGGGCATGATGGGAGTTGTAGTTTTGCAGCAGCTGGAGGACATTGAAGACCACGGAGAAGTGGTGAGCGCTTTCCGCCACCAGATGGCGCTGTATGACACTGTTCCTACATGTATATACTTTGTATGGGATAGAAGTCACCTGCCCGGCCGAACCCCAAACCAAGCTTAATAAAATGTCTGGCTGCAGGGCGTCCTGGTATAAATAACCTTGTCAGACACCCGTCTCTCCCTCATCCGTCTCTCTCCTCCTAATCTACGTGACACTTGTGTGGTCGCCCGGTTTTTCTGGATTTTCTGTGTGAATAGTTGCGTTTTTTTCTATCCGCCTCCCGTCCTGCTGCTTTTCTTTCCCCGGCGCTGAGATCGCACCTGACCGGATGGGAGTCTGGGAACCATTCCTCCCCGCACTTCTAATTCCCTATAAAAAATGCCCAAACACTGAGGGATTATCCATTAACCGGCTAAACCCCAGGCGCTCCTTGAGAGAAATGGATTTGACCTTCACACCGTCCCCCGCCCGTCCCTCCTCCTCCTCCTCCTCCGCCTCCTCCCCGGCTACTTTTTTTCCCCACCTCCTTGAACTAAAAAACAAGTTTTGTTGTTAGTTTTAAGTAATTCGGGGTCGGAGACGCCTGGGAGAGTGGACCCCCCCACACCCCTGCACTGCTTTACAGGTAGGAGAAGTGGCTGCTGGGTGCGGGGTGTGAAGGGTTAAGAATCAGAACTTTCTGCAGCTGCAGGTATATATACAGCTATACGAGGCTGTAAAGCTATTAATGCAAAGATAATACAACAATTCTGCTCGCTCTATGGTGCATAGAGACCGCCGATGTCACCTACCCACAATGCACTAAGCATATAGCCGGGGGGGTCTATAGAAATATCGGGAAACCAGGATGATTGGATCAGTCCCCATAACTGCAACACAAGTGGTGAATGAGAAACTGAAATCAGCAGGTGTAATAGAGACTATAGAAGAGAGAGGTGTAATAGAGACTATAGAGGAGAGAGGTGTAATAGAGACTATAGAGGAGAGAGGTGTAATAGAGACTATAGAGGAGAGAGGTGTAATAGAGACTATAGAGCAGAGAGGTGTAATAGAGACTATAGAGGAGAGAGGTGTAATAGAGACTATAGAGGAGAGAGGTGTAATAGAGACTATAGAGGAGAGAGGTGTAATAGAGACTATAGAGGAGAGAGGTGTAATAGAGACTATAGAGGAGAGAGGTGTAATAGAGACTAGAAGAGAGAGGTGTAATAGAGACTATAGAGGAGAGAGGTGTAATAGAGACTATAGAGGAGAGAGGTGTAATAGAGACTATAGAGGAGAGAGGTGTAATAGAGACTATAGAGGAGAGAGGTGTAATAGAGACTATAGAGGAGAGAGGTGTAATAGAGACTATAGAGGAGAGAGGTGTAATAGAGGCGGCAGGTGTAATAGAGACTATAGAGGCCAGAGGTGTAATAGAGACTATAGAGGAGAGAGGTGTAATAGAGACTATAGAGGCAGCAGGTGTAATAGAGACTATAGAGGCCAGAGGTGTAATAGAGACTATAGAGGAGAGAGGTGTAATAGAGACTATAGAGGCGGCAGGTGTAATAGAGACTATAGAGGCGGCAGGTGTAATAGAGACTATAGAGGAGAGAGGTGTAATAGATACTATAGAGGAGAGAGGTGTAATAGAGACTATAGAGGCGGCAGGTGTAATAGAGACTATAGAGGAGAGAGGTGTAATAGAGACTATAGAGCAGAGAGGTGTAATAGAGACTATAGAGGAGAGAGGTGTAATAGAGACTATAGAGCAGAGAGGTGTAATAGAGACTATAGAGGAGAGAGGTGTAATAGAGACTATAGAGGAGAGAGGTGTAATAGAGACTATAGAGGCGGCAGGTGTAATAGAGACTATAGAGGCGGCAGGTGTAATAGAGACTATAGAGGAGAGAGGTGTAATAGAGACTATAGAGGAGAGAGGTGTAATAGAGACTATAGAGGCGGCAGGTGTAATAGAGACTATAGAGGAGAGAGGTGTTATAGAGACTATAGAGGAGAGAGGTGTAATAGAGACTATAGAGGAGAGAGGTGTAATAGAGACTATAGAGGCGGCAGGTGTAATAGAGACTATAGAGGCGGCAGGTGTAATAGAGACTATAGAGGAGAGAGGTGTAATAGAGACTATAGAGGAGAGAGGTGTAATAGAGACTATAGAGGCGGCAGGTGTAATAGAGACTATAGAGGCGGCAGGTGTAATAGAGACTATAGAGGCGGCAGGTGTAATAGAGACTATAGAGGAGAGAGGTGTTATAGAGACTATAGAGGAGAGAGGTGTAATAGAGACTATAGAGGAGAGAGGTGTAATAGAGACTATAGAGGCGGCAGGTGTAATAGAGACTATAGAGGAGAGAGGTGTAATAGAGACTATAGAGGAGAGAGGTGTAATAGAGACTATAGAGGAGACAGGTATAATAGAGACTATAGAGGAGAGAGGTGTAATAGAGACTATAGAGGAGAGAGGTGTAATAGAGACTATAGAAGAGAGGTGTAATAGAGACTATAGAAGAGAGGTGTAATAGAGACTATACAGGAGAGAGGTGTAATAGAGGCGGCAGGTGTAATAGAGACTATAGAGGCCAGAGGTGTAATAGAGACTATAGAGGAGAGAGGTGTAATAGAGACTATAGAGGAGAGAGGTGTAATAGAGACTATAGAGGCGAGAGGTGTAATAGAGACTATAGAGGCGGCAGGTGTAATAGAGACTATAGAGGAGAGAGGTGTAATAGAGACTATAGAGGAGAGAGGTGTAATAGAGACTATAGAGGAGAGAGGTGTAATAGAGACTATAGAGGAGAGAGGTGTAATAGAGACTATAGAGGCGGCAGGTGTAATAGAGACTATAGAGGCGGCAGGTGTAATAGAGACTATAGAGGAGAGAGGTGTAATAGAGACTATAGAGGAGAGAGGTGTAATAGAGACTATAGAGGAGAGAGGTGTAATAGAGACTAGAGGAGAGAGGTGTAATAGAGACTATAGAGGAGAGAGGTGTAATAGAGACTATAGAGGAGAGAGGTGTAATAGAGACTATAGAGGCGGCAGGTGTAATAGAGACTATAGAGGAGAGAGGTGTAATAGAGACTATAGAGGAGAGAGGTGTAATAGAGACTATAGAGCAGAGAGGTGTAATAGAGACTATAGAGGCGGCAGGTGTAATAGAGACTATAGAGGAGAGAGGTGTAATAGAGACTATAGAGGAGAGAGGTGTAATAGAGACTATAGAGCAGAGAGGTGTAATAGAGACTATAGAGGCGGCAGGTGTAATAGAGACTATAGAGGAGAGAGGTGTAATAGAGACTATAGAGGAGAGAGGTGTAATAGAGACTATAGAGCAGAGAGGTGTAATAGAGACTATAGAGGAGAGAGGTGTAATAGAGACTATAGAGGAGAGAGGTGTAATAGAGACTATAGAGGAGAGAGGTGTAATAGAGACTATAGAGCAGAGAGGTGTAATAGAGACTATAGAGGCGGCAGGTGTAATAGAGACTATAGAGGAGAGAGGTGTAATAGAGACTATAGAGGAGAGAGGTGTAATAGAGACTATAGAGCAGAGAGGTGTAATAGAGACTATAGAGGAGAGAGGTGTAATAGAGACTATAGAGCAGAGAGGTGTAATAGAGACTATAGAGGCGGCAGGTGTAATAGAGACTATAGAGGAGAGAGGTGTAATAGAGACTATAGAGGAGAGAGGTGTAATAGAGACTATAGAGGCGGCAGGTGTAATAGAGACTATAGAGGAGAGAGGTGTAATAGAGACTATAGAGGAGAGAGGTGTAATAGAGACTATAGAGGAGAGAGGTGTAATAGAGACTATAGAGGAGAGAGGTGTAATAGAGACTATAGAGGAGAGAGGTGTAATAGAGACTATAGAGGCGGCAGGTGTAATAGAGACTATAGAGGAGAGAGGTGTAATAGAGACTATAGAGGAGAGAGGTGTAATAGAGACTATAGAGGAGAGAGGTGTAATAGAGACTATAGAGGAGAGAGGTGTAATAGAGACTATAGAGGAGAGAGGTGTAATAAAGACTATAGAGGAGAGAGGTGTAATAGAGACTATAGAGGAGAGAGGTGTAATAGAGACTATAGAGGAGAGAGGTGTAATAGAGACTATAGAGGAGAGAGGTGTAATAGAGACTATAGAGGAGAGAGGTGTAATAGAGACTATAGAGGAGAGAGGTGTAATAGAGACTATAGAGGAGAGAGGTGTAATAGAGACTATAGAGGCGGCAGGTGTAATAGAGACTATAGAGGAGAGAGGTGTAATAGAGACTATAGAGGAGAGAGGTGTAATAGAGACTATAGAGGCGGCAGGTGTAATAGAGACTATATACTATATATGTGATGTGGGAAAGTAACAATGCTGCCAAATTTCTCTTTTGATAAAGAATGGAATGACGGTATTATTTGCAGGTAATAGTCGTCTATGTGGCAGAACTAAGTTCTGTTTAACTTTGCTTGTGCATTAAAGGAGAACTCTGGTGAAAATAGTTTTCTTTCAAATCACCTGGTTTCAGAAAATTATACAGATTTATAAATAATTTACTTCTATTTAAAACTCCCCAGTACAGCGAGATCTCTGAGAAGAGCGCCCAACCTGCATTTAGCCATGGTGTCCTATGGGGGGGTCTTCTCAGTTGGGTGGTCTATAGGGGGAGCTGTCACTGTCTATATGTGGTAGATGGAGGAGACATATTATATATGTTATATATAGTACAGCTGTATGTGTTATGTAACTCTGTACCCAGATGTCTGCAGTCCTATGTAAAGCTGCTGCTGCCGTGTAATATCACACTAAGGGCAACAGAGACACCCAATATACTGCTGCCTCATAATGTGACAGTATATAGTATATACAGTAGTGTAGTATAATTGTTAGTATCTAGTGTGACCATCAGTATATAGTGTGGTATATAGTGTGACAGTTAGTATATAGTGTGGTATATAGTGTGACAGTTAGTATATAGTGTGGTATATAGTGTGATTGTTAGTATATAGTGTGATCCTTAGTATATAGTATGGTATATAGTGTGATCATTAGTATATAGTATGGTATATAGTGTGATCATTAGTATATAGTATGGTATATAGTGTGATTGTTAGTACTGTATATAGTGTGATCGTTAGTATATAGTATGGTATATAGTATGATTGTTAGTATATAGTGTGGTATATAGTGTGACTTAGTATATAGTGTGGTATATATTGTGACTGTTAGTATATAGTATGGTATATAGTATGATTGTTGGTATATAGTGTGATCGTTAGTATATAATATGGTATATAGTATGAACGTTAGTACAGTGGTGCCTTGGATTACGAGCATAATTTGTTCCGGGACAGCGCTTGTAATCCAAATCCACTCTTAAACCAAAGCAAATTTTCCCATAAGAAATCATAGAAATGCAGACAATTGGTTCCACACCCCAAAAATAATGATTTATCATTCTGAATAACATGTAAAACAAATGAAACAAACATTCAGAAACAGCAGAATATGTGATATTATAAGTTACTGTCCCGTAATGGAGAGGATGGGAAACACAAGGGCAGAGACTGCAGGGAGCAGGAAGGAATGAGCAGGGCAGATGTGGGCACATACATGCAGCGCTCTCTGTCCGGGGAGAGAGGGGTTACAGCTATGGAGAGATTACCTCCACAATCCTGTCCCCTGATGTAAGCCCCAGCCTGAAGTGGATCTGCTATAATTTGGAAGGTGAGGGAGACTTCCTGGGTCAGAGTACAGTGCTGTAGACCCCGCTATGCAGACCATGCCCCTCCCCCACTCCCCCTCCCACCCAGTACAGGGAGCTCTTAAACCAAAGCAATGCTCTTAAACCAAGTCACAATTCTGAAAAACTGTGAGCTCTTAAATCAAAATGCTCTTAAACCAAGTTACTTTTAAACCAAGGTACCACTGTATATAGAATAGTATATAGTGTGATTGTTAGTATATAGTGTGATCATTAGTATATAGTATGGTATATAGTGTGATCATTAGTATATAGTATGGTATATAGTGTGATTGTTAGTACTGTATATAGTGTGATCATTAGTATATAGTATGGTATATAGTGTGATCATTAGTATATAGTATGGTATATAGTGTGATTGTTAGTACTGTATATAGTGTGATCATTAGTATATAGTATGGTATATAGTGTGATTGTTAGTACTGTATATAGTGTGATCATTAGTATATAGTATGGTATATAGTGTGATCGTTAGTATATAGTATGGTATATAGTGTGATCATTAGTATATAGTATGGTATATAGTGTGATCATTAGTATATAGTATGGTATATAGTGTGATCGTTAGTATATAGTATGGTATATAGTGTGATCATTAGTATATAGTATGGTATATAGTGTGATTGTTAGTACTGTATATAGTGTGATCATTAGTATATAGTATGGTATATAGTGTGATTGTTAGTACTGTATATAGTGTGATCATTAGTATATAGTATGGTATATAGTGTGATCGTTAGTATATAGTATGGTATATAGTGTGATCATTAGTATATAGTATGGTATATAGTGTGATCATTAGTATATAGTATGGTATATAGTGTGATCGTTAGTATATAGTATGGTATATAGTGTGATCATTAGTATATAGTATGTTATATAGTGTGACAGTATATAGTATGGTATATAGTATGAATGTTAGTATATAGAATAGTATATAGTGTGATCGTTAGTATATAGTATGGTATATAGTGTGATTGTTAGTACTGTATATAGTGTGATCATTAGTATATAGTATGGTATATAGTGTGATCATTAGTATATAGTATGGTATATAGTGTGACAGTATATAGTATGGTATATAGTATGAATGTTAGTAAATAGAATAGTATATAGTGTGATCATTAGTATATAGTGTGATCGTTAGTATATAGTATGGTATATAGTGTGATCGTTAGTATATAGTATGGTATATAGTGTGACAGTTAGTATATAGTATGGTATATAGTGTGACAGTTAGTATATAGTATGGTATATAGTATGAATGTTAGTATATAGAATAGTATATAGTGTGATCATTAGTATATAGTATGGTATATAGTGTGACAGTTAGTATATAGTATGGTATATAGTATGAATGTTAGTATATAGAATAGTATATAGTGTGATCGTTAGTATATAGTATGGTATATAGTGTGATTGTTAGTACTGTATATAGTGTGATCATTAGTATATAGTATGGTATATAGTGTGATCATTAGTATATAGTATGGTATATAGTGTGACAGTATATAGTATGGTATATAGTATGAATGTTAGTAAATAGAATAGTATATAGTGTGATTGTTAGTATATAGTGTGATCATTAGTATATAGTGTGATCGTTAGTATATAGTATGGTATATAGTGTGACAGTTAGTATATAGTATGGTATATAGTATGAATGTTAGTATATAGAATAGTATATAGTGTGATCATTAGTATATAGTGTGATCATTAGTATATAGTATGGTATATAGTGTGACAGTTAGTATATAGTATGAACGTTAGTATATAGAATAGTATATAGTGTGATTGTTAGTATATAGTGTGATTGTTAGTATATAGTGTGATCGAGTTTTAGTGTCAGATAAATGAACATTCAGCATTCCGTCAGGTCACATGGGGTCAGGGTTCATTTATTTGACACTAACGTTAAGGCCAGGAGCACCGGCTGAGCGGCGTCACTCCAACCAAACCGCATCCAGTCGTCGAACTTGTATAATTATTATAAGTTAAAATAAAACAAATTGTAGATAAGTGACACAACTTACACTGAGGCAAAATTACTTGCAACTAAAAGTATAAAAAATGTTTAGTGTAACTATAGTGCGGTGGTGCCATCATGCTGCAGTCATTGGATGTCATGTCACCATGTAGGCCCGGGTATTAGATGTTGGATCCATCTGCTGACCTGATAGGTCACCTCGTAGCCAGGGGGTCAACCACTGCCCAATGTGGTAACTATAGTGCGGTGGTGCCATCATGCTGCAGTCATTGGATGTGATGTCACCATGTAGGCCCGGCCATTAGATGTTGCATCCATCTGCTGTCCGGTCACCTTGTAGCCGGGGTCACCCCTGTCCTATTTAGGACATGTACACACTGAGGTCCCTGGAGGTGACACATCTCCTCATTGTCTTCCACGCTGATCGCTCGCAGTCAGACGGATCAGCGAGGTGAATGGGGACGATCCTGCTGATCGCTCTCGGTGTATACACAACAGGGATTGTTTTCCTAACATGTGAAGACAAGATGATCTTGTTTGCCTCTTCTGTTCTATAAGTGACATCCCGCGTTACTATCAACAACCAAAGACTTTTCTGTTTTGGCGCCCAGGGAGGTCTCTAAATCTCCGCTTCCTGTCAGTGAAAGGTGATGGAGGGAACTAACCAGACTGAGAGGGAGAAAATCACCAAAATGTTGGGTACAAATGTAAAAATGCAGCATAAAAAGCTTAAAGGGAATCTGTCAGCTCCTGGGCCGACCTGAGGGGGTGACAGTGTGCTGTAGCTGTACCTGAGGGGGTGACAGTGTGCTGTAGCTGTACCTGAGGTGGTGACAGTGTGCTGTAGCTGTACCTGAGGGGGTGACAGTGTGCTGTAGCTGTACCTGAGGTGGTGACGGTGTGCTGTAGCTGTACCTGAGGTGGTGACAGTGTGCTGTAGCTGTACCTGAGGGGGTGACAGTGTGCTGTAGCTGTACCTGAGGTGGTGACAGTGTGCTGTAGCTGTAGCTGTACCTGAGGGGGTGACAGTGTGCTGTAGCTGTACCTGAGGGGGTGACAGTGTGCTGTAGCTGTACCTGTACCTGAGGTGGTGACAGTGTGCTGTAGCTGTACCTGAGGTGGTGACAGTGTGCTGTAGCTGTACCTGAGGGGGTGACAGTGTGCTGTAGCTGTACCTGTACCTGAGGTGGTGACAGTGTGCTGTAGCTGTAGCTGTACCTGAGGGGGTGACAGTGTGCTGTATCTGTACCTGAGGGGGTGACAGTGTGCTGTAGCTGTACCTGGGGAGGTGACGGTGTGCTGTAGCTGTACCTGAGGTGGTGACGGTGTGCTGTAGCTGTACCTGAGGGGGTGACGGTGTGCTGTAGCTGTACCTGAGGGGGTGACAGTGTGCTGTAGCTGTACCTGAGGTGGTGACGGTGTGCTGTAGCTGTACCTGAGGTGGTGACGGTGTGCTGTAGCTGTACCTGGGGAGGTGACGGTGTGCTGTAGCTGTACCTGAGGTGGTGACGGTGTGCTGTAGCTGTACCTGAGGTGGTGACGGTGTGCTGTAGCTGTACCTGGGGAGGTGACGGTGTGCTGTAGCTGTACCTGAGGTGGTGACGGTGTGCTGCAGCTGTACCTGGGGAGGTGACGGTGTGCTGTAGCTGTACCTGAGGTGGTGACGGTATGCTGTAGCTGTACCTGGGGAGGTGACGGTGTGCTGTAGCTGTACCTGAGGTGGTGACGGTGTGCTGTAGCTGTACCTGAGGTGGTGACGGTGTGCTGTAGCTGTACCTGAGGTGGTGACGGTGTGCTGTAGCTGTACCTGAGGTGGTGACGGTGTGCTGTAGCTGTACCTGAGGTGGTGACGGTGTGCTGTAGCTGTACCTGAGGGGGTGACGGTGTGCTGTAGCTGTACCTGAGGGGGTGACGGTGTGCTGTAGCTGTACCTGAGGGGGTGACGGTGTGCTGTAGCTGTACCTGAGGGGGTGACGGTGTGCTGTAGCTGTACCTGAGGGGGTGACGGTGTGCTGTAGCTGTACCTGAGGGGGTGACGGTGTGCTGTAGCTGTACCTGAGGGGGTGACGGTGTGCTGTAGCTGTACCTGAGGGGGTGACGGTGTGCTGTAGCTGTACCTGAGGGGGTGACGGTGTGCTGTAGCTGTACCTGAGGGGGTGACGGTGTGCTGTAGCTGTACCTGAGGTGGTGACGGTGTGCTGTGGCTGTACCTGAGGTGGTGACAGTGTGCTGTGGCTGTACCTGAGGTGGTGACAGTGTGCTGTAGCTGTACCTGAGGGGGTGACAGTGTGCTGTAGCTGTACCTGAGGGGGTGACAGTGTGCTGTAGCTGTACCTGAGGTGGTGACAGTGTGCTGTAGCTGTACCTGAGGTGGTGACAGTGTGCTGTGGCTGTACCTGAGGGGGTGACAGTGTGCTGTGGCTGTACCTGAGGGGGTGACGGTGTGCTGTAGCTGTACCTGAGGCGGTGACAGTGTGCTGTAGCTGTACCTGAGGTGGTGACAGTGTGCTGTAGCTGTACCTGAGGCGGTGACAGTGTGCTGTAGCTGTACCTGAGGTGGTGACAGTGTGCTGTAGCTGTACCTGAGGGGGTGACAGTGTGCTGTAGCTGTACCTGAGGGGGTGACAGTGTGCTGTAGCTGTACCTGAGGGGGTGACGGTGTGCTGTAGCTGTACCTGAGGGGGTGACGGTGTGCTGTAGCTGTACCTGAGGCGGTGACAGTGTGCTGTAGCTGTACCTGAGGTGGTGACAGTGTGCTGTAGCTGTACCTGAGGGGGTGACGGTGTGCTGTAGCTGTACCTGAGGGGGTGACAGTGCGCTGTAGCTGTACCTGAGGGGGTGACAGTGTGCTGTAGCTGTACCTGAGGGGGTGACGGTGTGCTGTAGCCACATCCTGTCTGTATATTTTCTGTCCCATTTGAATCCTCCTCTGGTTTTGGCACAATAACTGCGCTGTGTGACTTCAGCCTCACGGACGGTTTCCCAGCTGGATATTTGGTTCTATCCACAGGATTAGCTGTTGTCCATGTGAGGCGCCACCAGTTCCCATCAGTCTGTAGTGTCATAAACCAGGGAAAGTCTGCGCTGATAGAGAACTATGACGGACGACTAATCTCTGACCGGACCGCTGCGCAGGGCGGTGATGTAGAATGAGCCGTGCTTGGGTCGGGGGACACAACAATGGCTTCCAGCCTCCCCAACCTGCTGCTGTCCGGTTGTTTCAGAAACTAAATTCCCATCATTCCTGATGGAGCTGGAGAGCCACAGGTTGTTATACGGCGTCCTACAATGATGGGAGTTGTGGTGATTCCTCAGCTGCTTTATTGGGGATATCACCGTTATAGAGGTGGGGGGAGGGGGGGTGACCCGACAAGGGATCAGAGCCAGATCAGACGCCTGAGGAGCAGCAGCAGTTACTGCTGATCACCTGGTGGAGGGGAGGGGGGTCTGTCATATCAGCTGATCACCTGGTGGGGGGGGGATGTATCCGCAGCTGATCACCTGGTGGGGGGGGGGGGGGATGTATCCGCAGCTGATCACCTGAGTGGAGGAGGTCTGTTGTATCTGTAGCTGATCACCTGAGTGGAGGAGGTCTGTTGTATGTGTAGCTGATCACCTGAGTGGAGGAGGTCTGTTGTATCTGTAGCTGATCACCTGAGTGGAGGAGGTCTGTTGTATGTGTAGCTGATCACCTGAGGGGAGGAGATCTGTTGTATCTGTAGCTGATCACCTGAGTGGGGGGGGGGGGGGATGTATCCGCAGCTGATCACCTGGTGTGGGGGGGGGGGGGGATGTATCCACAGCTGATCACCTGAGTGGAGGAGGTCTGTTGTATGTGTAGCTGATCACCTGACCAGCTTCATTTCAAGCAGGAGTTGAGCCTGATCTCTGGTGTTCCCCCTCCACTGGTGTCTTAAAGTGACTGTACCACCAGGCTCAGGCTGAAGCACTGGAGGCGGCCGACCCACCCTTAGTGGGAGGAAACCCCCGGCCCTCTATGATAGGGTTCCATTGATTCTAATGGAGTCAGGTCATAGAGGGGCGGGGGTTTCTTCCCACTAAGGGTGGGTCGGCCGCCTCCAGTGCTTCAGCCTGGGCCTGGTGGTACAGTCACTTTGAAGGACAACTCTGATTTTTTTTTGTAAAGGAGAGGGGGAGGCTGAAAGAAACAAGGTTCGCTCACCTCCTCGGCTCCAGCGCTGACGCTGTGCACCGCTGCTCCGATCTCCTGGGTCCCCGGCTGCTTCCTGGTTAGAAAGGGGACACGGGTCGTGATGTGTCGGTGGTCGAGGTGGGACCCTGTTACAGCCGCTGATTGGCTGAGCGGACCTGACACGTCACGTCTCTCTAACAGGAAGTGGTTGGGGGACCGGAGTGGTGGAGGCATCAGTGCTGGAGGCGGGGGAGGTGAGTGCACGTTATTTCTTTCAGCCTCCTTCTCCCCGAAACTTTTACAAAAAATCGCCCTGTTCGGAGTTGTCCTTTAAGTATTTGCAGTAAAAAAAAACAAACTACTGTTTGTATTTCCTGGTATTTGTTTGGCTGTAAATTGGGTGAATGCCGAAATCATGGCGGAAATCAACCGGCAAATACACTGCTCACCCCTGAAGCTGCAACTCCAAGAAGGAAATGTCATGGGAATCACAGGATCTACAGACAGGCTAAAAGAGGTACTCTGGACAGTTCCTGACATGGACAGAGGTGGCAGCAGAGAGCACTGGGTCAGACTGGAGAGAATACACCACTTCCTGCAGGACATACAGCAGCTGATAAATACTGGAAGACTGGAGATTTTTTAATAGAAGTAAATTACAAATCTGTATAACGTTCTGACACCAGACGATTTGAAAGGAAAAAAAGGGTGAACGGCCCCTTTAAGGAATTGTAGAATACAGAACAAAATGCAACAAAATAGTTGATCTGTGGGAGTATAATAGACGGAAGAGTCAGACATAAAACAGCTATAAAAGCATAAAGTCATCCTATTCTCTACTGATACAGTCTGGGAAGAGCGCGGGGCGGCTCCTGCTGTGTTACACGGTGGTCACCACTGCCCTGGGCTCCTATATATATAACACTGTGACAGTACCACAATGTGCACACTGCCCTGGGCTCTCCTATATATTTTGCCTTCAGAACTGCCCCAATTCTTGGTGGCATAGATACAACAAGGTGCTGGAAGCTTCCTCAGAGATTTTGGTCCATAGTGACATGATGACATCACACAGTTGCCGCAGATTTGTCGGCTGCACATCCATGATGCCAATCTCCCGTTCCACCACATCCCAAAGATGCTCTATTGGATTGAGATCTGGTGACTGTGGAGGCCATTGGAGTACAGTGACCTCATTGTCATGTTCAAGCAGAAATCGAGACTCATCAGACCAGGCAACGTTTTTCCAATCTTCTACTGTCCAATTTCGATGAGCTTGTGCAAATTGTAGCCTCAGTTTCCTGTTCTTAGCTGAGCGGAGTGGCCCCCGGTGTGGTCTTCTGCTGCTGTAGCCCATCTGCCTCAGAGTTGGCCGTACTGTGCGCTCAGAGATGCTCTTCTGCCTACCTTGGCTGTAACGGTTGGCTATTTGAGTCACTGTTGCCTTTCTATCAGCTGGAACCAGTCTGCCCATTCTCCTCTGACCTCTGGCATCCACAAGGCATTTCCGCCCACAGAACTGCCGCTCACTGGATGGTTTTTCTTTTTCGGACCATTCTCTGTAAACCCTAGAGATGGTTGTGCGTGGAAATCCCAGTAGATCAGCAGTTTCTGAAATACTCAGACCAGCCCTTCTGGCACCAACAACCATGCCACGTTCAAAGGCCTCAAATCACCTTTCTTCCCCATACTGATGCTCGGTTTGAACTGCAGGAGATTGTCTTGACCTTGTCTACATGCCTAAATGCACTGAGTTGCCGCCATGTGATTGGCTGATTAGAAATTAAGTGGTAAAGTGCAGTTGGACAGGTGTACCTAATAAAGTGGCCGGTGAGTGTATATATATATATATATATATATATATATATTCAAAGGATCAGAGCAGCACTACTCGTAGTTGTAACTGGTGCCAGCGGGTCGGATCGTAGACTTGGGTCCACTGTAGTATATACGTAGATAAACCAGCAGCACTCTGTTCTCTGTAGTTCAAACACAAAAAGTGACTTTTATTCCATATAGGTGCGACATTTCAACCGCCTCTCGCGGCCTTTTTCAAGCATGGTTGAAAAAGGCCCCGAGACGTCGCACCAATATGGAATAAAAGTCACTTTTTGTGTTTGAACTACAGAGAACAGAGTGCTGCTGGTTTATCTATCTATCTATATATCTATATATATATATATATATATATATATATAAAATCTGTGACAGTACAACAATGTGCACATTGCCCTGGGCTATCCTATATATATATATATATATATATATATATATAAATAATATATCTATCTGTGACAGTACCACAATGTGCACACTGCCCTGGGCTCTCATATATATATATATATATATATATATATATATATATATATATATATATATATAGATAAGTGACAGTACCACAATGTGCAGACTGCCCCGGGCTCTCCCCCGGTGTGGAGGTGCGGACAATCACTTGCTAGATGGTTAAGCGTGACGCCAGTCCTATGGTGGTTGGCCGAGGTATAGTTCTGCCCAGTGGTAATGTGTTGTGACGCCAGTGCCGGTTGGGCACACAGTTATGGTGGCCGGCTAAATCTTGTTCCCCTGTGGACAGTGTCCTGCCGGGTTGTTGCTGGGTCCCTTGGGTACTTATCACAGTGGTCCAGAGTGGAGTAGTGACCCACCCGGACTATTGGTACTGCCACCCACAGAAAGGGGAGATGACCCCAGGAAGGTGTGTGTGCTGAGTCGGTGCTTGACGAGGTATCACAGAGTCTCTCTATCATAAATATAATCTTGTTTACTCTGAAGATACCTGAAGGAGGCAGCAGGTAATACAGCTTTGCCTTGATACAAGACGTTACACTTGATAAGCTACTTAATACGTTAGAGTCCAGATCTGTACTGAGAGGAGAAGGAGTGATACAGCTGTGCTGATTGAGTTGCTTGATGAGGGGTAGAAAAGAGGAACAGAAGAGTAGAGAGAAGGATGTTGAGAGAGTCCCAACCCAAGTAGTTCTGTGCTCTGCCGGAACTTCAGAGGTAGAAATAGAATACTACTTGAGAGTAGAGAGAAGACTTGTGACTGTGTTTTGACTCTTTGGTCTTTGCACCACCTATTGCCCACCAGTGTCGGGTGACCCGTCCTAGAGGGAGACACAAGCCCCAGACCTTGTTACCTGGGATGAGCAGAGTGGTCAGAGTTCTCTGATTACACCCGTGCTGTGACATAGAGTGCATAGGCTTCTAGCAGTTTTGCTTTATCCGGATCAGTTCCCTTACTTCTTTGAGGATACTATCCTGCACTGTGTTCCTCTGGTCCACGGCATGGCTTAGGATGATCCCTGACTTGTCCTTTCTAGTGGAAGCTTAACACTGCATAGTGTAGAATACAGTTACTTGAGGAGAAACTGTAGGGAGCATCCTACCTCTACAGAGTCTAACGGCAAAAGACCCTACACTTCCTCTACCCATGTGACTTCCTTCCTACAGCATGTGTAACTTGTGCTGTGAGTGGGTGAGGAGTGCGTATGAAGAAGTAAGGAGAGAGATGATAGCTGAAGAGAAGAAAGAACTCTCATTGGTGTGCAGATCCATGTGATACATAAACAAACAATAATCTATGTGCAATATCTGAATACACATAGTTATAACAACAACATCTTGTGGCAAAACTCTGGTATTACTAAATTACAACTTACACTTAAAAGTACAGGCTTTTATGAAGGGTGTAACCAATAGCAACACCCGTGGTGGGACACCACGTAACACTGACAGTACCACAATGTGGTCACTCCTTCTATATATAACACCGGCAGTGACTGCAGAAAACCAAACCTTTGTACCAGATCTGCATTATAGCGCCCTGGGGGTCGGGGGTCCCTGGGTGTCCGGGGGTCCCTGGGTGTCCCTGCCCCAGCGGAGAATATATTTGTAATAAGTAATAACGTCTCTTTACACCTGGGACCCTGCGTCCCTCCAGCTCAGCTCTCCAGGCATGATGGGAGTTGTAGTTCTGATACATCAGGAGGGCTGCAGGTCTCCATCCCCTTTATAAAATATTTACTTTCTCTGTTGTACTAAAAACGGGAACGAAAAGGAGAAAGGAGGAAGAAACTGTAATGCCAGTGACCGGACGTAGGAGCAGATTTACATACGGCCGACACTTTACACTCCCGTCTGTAAATAGCTGCCAATGTATCAGGAGAAGCACACCAAGCTGCGACATCTGCGGCCGGCCGTGCCCCATAGGAATAAGCCACCTGGACTGCAGCTGCAGGAAGAAAGATTCTGCCCACACTAATCCCCTATCCACAGAATGAGAGGGGGGTAACATATGGGATAACATATAGAGAGCGGCTCCATAAAAAAAAACGAAGAGGCCGGGGACCGAGAGGAAATCTACAACAGTTAATTCGAAGGTAAGTGGTCCCACCTCTTCTGCTCTCCAGCACTCCAAGTCCTCCCTCTGTGCTGATAACTTCTGAGATGAGAGAAGGCAGGAGCCACACCCGCACACACTGTGAGATCAGTAACATCGGGCAGCATCACACCCGCACACACTGTGAGATCAGTAACATCGGGCAGCACACACCCACACACACACACACTGTGAGATCAGTAACATCGGGCAGCATCACACCCGCACACACTGTGAGATCAGTAACATCGGGCAGCACCACACCCGCACACACTGTGAGATCAGTAACATCGGGCAGCACACACCCACACACACACACTGTGAGATCAGTAACATTGGGCAGCATCACACCCCCACACACTGTGAGATCAGTAACATCGGGCAGCATCACACCCGCACACACTGTGAGATCAGTAACATCGGGCAGCATCACACCCGCACACACTGTGAGATCAGTAACATCGGGCAGCATCACACCCGCACACACTGTGAGATCAGTAACATCGGGCAGCATCACACCCGCACACACTGTGAGATCAGTAACATCGGGCAGCATTACACCAACATACACTGTGAGATCGGTGACATCAGGCATCTATTAAAGCCTGCAACTTGCTCCGTCTCCCTCTCATCTTGAAAGTCATCTCTAGAGACGACCAAAGGGAGGAAGTGAAGAGCTGGAGAGCAGAACAGGTAGGACTGAGTCTGTTTCCTGAGATAGGGTATGTGCACACTGAGTAATTTTGACGGAAACTCCATTGCGGAATTCTAAACTCTCTTCCGCGTGCAGATTGCGGCGGGTGCGCGTGAGTCATAGACTCCATTCTTTGCACGGGCAGATTCTTTCATCCGTCCAAAGAATGATCAAGTACTTTGGATGGAGGGCGGAATCCGCCCGGGCATAAAATGAAGTCTATGACACCTGTGGAGACGCGTGCACCCGCAGCAGTTCGTGAGCGGGAACGAGCTGAGAATTCCGCGACGGAGTTTCCGCCAAACTTACTCACTGCGTGCATACCCATACAGCTGTTAAAGGATAACTCCGGCCAAAAGTATTTTTTAATATGTTATTACTTATGGAAAATTAGACAAATTTTTAATGTAAATTAATTATGGGAAATGCACATATACTGCTATTTCCCTTAATTTAGTAGATCAGGGAGACTTCAAATTGTCTCAGAAAATATGATGTCACGAATCAGCTGTAATTCCAATAGAGTGTCCAGGAGGGGGGCGCACTATATATAGAAGTCAATGAGTACCACTGACTTCTATATATATATAGTGCACCCCCCTGCTGGACACTCTATGGATTCAATTGATGTGTATGTAAAAATGTAATGTACAGTACGTTTTTTATTAAATACATTTATGGAATACTTTAGGGAGCAAGTGTCCTTGCTCCCCAAAGTATTCCATAACTGTATTCAATCAGTAGATTTGGAGGGCACCGAGCAGGGAGGGAGAGAGGTGCCTGTGCATCTAACTACCTCCCCCCTTCCTCCCTGCTCAGTGCTGGACACATATACACAGTACTACTCCCCCATCATCTGCTCATAGTATGAACAGATAATGGGGGAGTAGTACCAGGGCCATCACTAAACAGTCCGCCCACCCCCCTCCCTGCCAGATTGAATGATTGAATACATTTAAAGAAAACTTTGGGGAGCAAGGACACTTGCTCCTCAAAGTATTCCATAAATGTATTCAATCAAAAACATACTGTATATTACATTTTTAAATACACATCAATTGAATCCATAGAGTGTCCAGCAGGGGGCGCACTATATATAGAAGTCAATGGTACTCATAGGAATTAGGGTGCGTGCACACTATGAAATTCCTGCGTATGACCCGCGGCGGATTTTGTCGCTCGTACCCGCACGTGGCGGCGCACGTCTCCGCCCATGCCATAGACACTATTCTATGCACAGGCGGATTCCGCATTCCGCCGAAAGAAGTGACATGTCAATTCTTTCGGCAGAATGCGTAATCCGCCCGTGCATAGAATAGTGTCTATGGCACGGGCGGAAATGCGCAGTGCCGCGTGTAGGTACGAGCGACGGAATCCGCCGCGGGTTTAATGCAGGAATTTCGTAGTGTGCACGCACCCTCACACCTGATTCGTGACGTCACGGTTTCTGAGATAATTTGAAGTCTCCCTGATCTACTAATGTAAGGGAAATAGCAGTATATGTGCATTTCCCATAATTAATGTATATTAGAAATTTGTCTAACTTTCCAAAGTAATAACATATAAAAAAAATTATTTTGGCCAAACTTCTCCTTTAATAAAATCTGAGTGTAGCGCATTGCCACATACTCTGAGGACCACTGTCACATACTCCAAGCATCACTGCCACATACTCTCAGGATCACTGCCACATGCTCTCAGGATCACTGCCACATGCTCGCAGGATCACTGCCATGTACTTTCAGGATCGCTGCCACATACTCTAGAGATCGCTGCCATGTACTCTCTGAATCACTGACACATACTCTCATGGTCACTGCCACATATTCTCAGGATCAGTGTCACATAATCTTACTGTAACATACTCCCAGCATCACTGCCACATACTCTCAGGATCACTGCCACATACTCTCAGGATCACTGCCACATACTCTCAGGATCACTGTCACATACTCTCAGGATCACTGCCACATACTCTCAGGATCACTGTCACATACTCTAGAGATCGCTGCCATGTACTCTCAGAATCACTGCCACATAATCTCGGGATCTGTGTCACATGCTCTCAGGATCACTGCCACATACTCCCAGCATCACTGCCACATACTCTCAGGATCACTGTCACATACTTTTAGGATCACTTCCACATACTACCAGGATCACTGGCACATATTCCCAGCATCACTGCTACATACTCTCAGGATCACTGTCACATACTTTCAGGATCACTTCCACATACTACCAGGATCACTGCCACATTCTCTCAGGATCACTGCCACATACTCCCAGGATCACTGTCACATACTAACAGGATCACTTTCACATACTCCCAGGATCACTGGCACATATTCCCAGCATCACTGCCATATACTCTCAGGATCACTGTCACATACTCTCAGGATCACTTTCACATACTACCAGGATCACTGCCATATACTCTCAGGATCACTGTCACATACTACCAGGATCACTGTCACATACTTTCCGGATCACTTTCACATACTCCCAGGATCACTGTCACATACTCTCAGGATTACAGCCGGTCTCAGGAGTCCGAACCAGTCTAATCATTAACTTCCGAGGTTAAATGTTACTATAAATGTCCTAATGCTTTATTAACACTCTGGGCTGCAGGAACGCGTCTTCTTCCCGCTAAGCTTTGTCTACTTGGTGAATGTGAACAATCCCTGCTGTAAATGAACTCTGTGCCTGATTTCTGGTGTATAAGTAATAGTATCCCGCACCCCGGTGAGGTCACTATGTTCTACACATCATATCTCTAATCCTTGTGAAGAAAACAAAGTCTCAGCCTAGAATTTCCATACAACGGCCGGTAGCATAAATGCAGCGTAATGGCGACACCTCCGCGACCACATATACAAAGCAACAAGTGTAACCTGAATGGGGTGAATGCTTAATATACAGGTATATACAGCTATATACAGGGAGGTGAGAGTGGTCACCCATCCTGTAATGTTACCCTACTGGGGCCGTGTTCTTTACAGCAAAAGCTTCTTTCCGCAGAGTCACTGAAGTGAGACGTGAATGTGATCCTGGCGCAACAATGTCCACAACTCACCGGGGGAAATATTTCTGCACAGACATTCAGCAACGTCTCTTCCTCTTCTCCTGATCTGCTGCTCTTCTCCTCCCGTTTTTTTTTACAGCTTCTTGTCTAGGTTACCGACCACCACTCTGCTCTAAAAGCAGCGGTCTGGCTGGTGTATATATACATATTTATATATTATACAGTATGTATACATCTACATTATATCCCCATATACACCAGCCAGACCATTGCCTTTAGAGCAGAGTGGTGGTCGGAGAAGAAGACACATTTGGTAAATGACTGTATGTGCAAAAATATTTACCTTTAACAAGCCGTATAAGTGTATTAGCTGAGATAGGAATCCCCCTTTAAGTGTTTTTTTTTTTTTTTTTGTGGTTTTGTAAAGTGTCTTTCTGCTCCAATTTTGTGACTATCTTGAGACAATCTTGAGACAATACCCAATGGTGAATGTCAATAGATACATTGATGGCTTTAAGGTGAATAGCAGAGAGGTGTATGGTGTACATGTGAATGAGCCCCAGGTTGGGGATCCCCGGGGTACATGTGAATGAGCCCCAGGTTGGGGATCCCTGGGGTACATGTGCAAGAGCCCCAGGTTGGGGTTCCCCAGTGTATGGTGTACATGTGAATGAGCCCCAGGTTGGGGATCCCCGGGGTACATGTGAATGAGCCCCAGGTTGGGGATCCCCGGGGTACATGTGAATGAGCCTCATAGTTCTTATATCTGACTTTGTCTCTTTCCTCATAAATCTGAAGCTTTCTGGTAACTACAAGGGATCTGACCTTTTCACTTTACAGATCATTGAGTGACATCGACACTGGAGCAGCAGACGCCTCCGTCCCATCATGACTTCCACCATAAACCTGGGCCCGTCTGCCAACCCCAAGTGAGTGCACGTCCCCCCACCCCTGGAAAAATGATAAATGCGGCGCCCCCTCTGTGTGCTGCCGCAACACCCCCTCTCCGCCCCACTGGCAAAGGTGGCACAGATGCAAAAAAAATATTCACAAAAATACCGTTTGCAAATATTTTTACGCCGAGTTGCCCCATCTGCACGTAAAAAAGGCATTTACGCCTTTTCATGCATGTCACCCTATGTGCACTGCTACCCTTATATACTATATATACTGCTACCCTTATATACTATATATACTATGTGCACTGGTAACCTTATATACCATATATACTATATACACTGCTATCCTTATATACTATATATACTATGTGCACTGGTAACCTTATATACCATATATACTATATACACTGCTACCCTTATATACTATATATACTATGTGCACTGGTAACCTTATATACCATGTATACTATATACACTGCTACCCTTATATACTATATATACTATGTGCACTGGTAACCTTATATACCATGTATACTATATACACTGCTACCCTTATATACACTATATATACTATGTGCACTGGTAACCTTATATACCATATATACTATGGGCACTGGTAACCTTATATACTATATATACTATATAGGTAACCTTACTTGCAGGGTTGAAGTAATTTACTAAGAATTATTTTTCATGCTCGGTGTATGGCTGTGTTCACACAATGTCAAAAATATTAAAAAGGCGGCCGATTTTTATATTTAAAATAACGTCCGTTTTTGCCGAGATTTAACAGACTGCAATGCATTGAAGTCAATGGAAAGACGGACGTCCAATGCACACAGCGTATTGAATAACAGACGTTTTTGCGGGCGTCAAAATAATAAACATGATCATTATTTTCGGACGTCTTTTGCAAACAGCGGACGTTTTTATTTGTAGTTTACACACAGTTTTCCTTTTGTCACCGTTCTGTCTCCATTTTTACTATTAAATTCAATGGACTTTTTAATTAAGCCGCATCCAAAGTCCAATTAGTAACTAATACCAGTATAATGTACAAACACCTGTCAGTGCACTAAGGGGAGGCCAGACAGCTAAATAAAGTCCGTTATTTTAGACTCAAAATAACGGACGTAATTTTAAACGGAGATAAAAAAAAAAATTGTGTGAACATAGCCTATATGGGGGGGGGGATAGTTCGGATGTTCTTGATTATTGTATACATTTGGTTTTGTCGTATACTTTTATATTGAGCAGCCGTGCACAGTCAGGACGGCCGTGTGCAGCAGATTTTGGTGTCTGTGGAATCAGATGATTGGAGCAGCCACAGAATCTGCTACATGTGACGACTCCTCTCAGTCCTATACTACGTACACTACGTATATTTCAGTCAGTCTTGCAACCAAAACCAGGAGTGGATTTAAAACACAGAAAGGATCTGTTCACACAATGGTGAAATTGAGTGGATGGCCGCCATATAACAGTAAATAACGGCCATTATTTCAATATAACAGCCGTTGTTCTAAAATAACAGCAAATATTTGCCATTATATGGCGGCCATCCACTCAATTTCACCATTGTGTGGACAGAGCCTTTCTGTGTTTTTAATCCACTCCTGGTTTTGGTTGCTATACTGACTGAAATATACGTAGTGTGAACGCAGCCTAATTGTCATTATATTGTTATATTGTTGGTTTTTCTCCTTTTAGTGCTAAACCGACAGACTTCGACTTCCTAAAAGTGATAGGAAAAGGAAGCTTCGGCAAGGTTTGTCCCCCCGTCTATAGCCACAAATCTATAAGGGGAGGTCTGCGGGTGGAAAACGGTTTCTATAGGTCCCCGTACACTTTATACTCGTGTCGGCCATGTCTGCCGCTCAGGGAGGGTTCGGACATCACTGTGAGGTGTACGGCGCCTGACCGTCTACCAACAGATGATGCCAGCGGAGATACACGGACGGATGTGATGGAAAATCACCCCCAGCCCCTTTGTTCTGAGAGCTGGCTGCAGCTCACTCCTCCCCATAGAGAACACAGGGACTCTCAGCCGCGCAGTGTATGTGCATGGGGAGGACGGGAGAGAGAACGGACGGACGATCAGCCATCAGTTATTAAAGGTGTACGGGCAACCTAAAACAGATTGTACACTAAGGCCTCATCCACACGGTCAGTTTTTCTTCTGGGATCAGGATCAGTGATCAGTGCGGCATCGGTAATGTGATAGAGCCTGCGGGGGGGATGGCAGGCAATGCCTCCCTGAGAACGGCCGACACATGCATGGTGCAGCTGTGTGGCATCGGTGTAAGGCCATGTTCACACAACATGCTCTTTTTAGCCTGGGCAATATCGTATTGAAAACCATGCACTGCCGCCTGTTCCATGTTCACACAACATCAAAAATGGAGAAAAAAACATCGCTATTTAAAAAAAGTCTGTTTTTGCCGCGATTTAACTGACTGCAATGGCAATGCATTGGAGTCAATGGGAAGACGGACGTCAAAATAATGAACATGAACATTATTTTCGGACATCTTTCCAAACAGCGGACAATTAGTAACCTCAAACTAAAATAATGTGCAAACATCATGGTGCGTTTACACAGACAGATTTATCTGACAGATCTTTGAAGCCAAAGCCAGGAACAGACTATAAACAGGGATCAGGTTTTAAAGGAAAGACTGAGATTTCTTCTCTTTTCAAATCCATTCCTGGCTTTGGCTTCCAAAATCTGTCAGATAAATCTCTCTGTGTAAACGCACCCTTAGTCATTGCACTAAGGGCCCTATTCCACAGTAACGATAATCGGCCGGATCGGCCCCATTTGGCCCGACTCGGCCGATTATCGTTCGGTGAAATAGAGAGAACAATCAGCCGGTGATCGTGTCATCGGCTGATCGTTCATTTAGGACCAGACCTAAAATCATCGTTGAATAGCGGTGCGCGGCGGGCGACCGACGATTTGACAAGCAGCATCATACATTTGTCCTTCCCGGAGGGATATCTGGCTAGTCCTGTGTCTTGAGACTCTTCAATGAGGCTCCACGGGCTCCTCTTTTGCATATTCATGTTTCCCAGGGGGCAATGCACCTGGGACTTCACTGCATTGAGCGCTTTCACTAGCAGCCGGCAGTGTTGTCATTTGGCTGGTCTCCCTGAGATCAGTGATCTGTTTCTCTTATGGCTCTACTAGGCATTGCTCCCACCTAGCCAGAATCCTGCTCCACACTGATGAAGGGCAACACCCCGAAACAGCTGTATGTGGATGGTTACCTGGCCTTGGATAATCCTTTGTCATTACATTGACTAATAGGGCCACTTAATATGGTGGTTTTGGTGGTTTCCCTACAGGAGCCGGCTCCTTCCCGGAGGGACATCTGGCTAGTCCTGGGTTTTGAGACTCTTAAATGAGGCTCCACGGGCTCCTCTTTTGCATATTCAAGCATCATACATTACCTGTCCAGGCTTCTTCTCCACGCTGTCTTCATCCCCGGGTCCCGCGCGCTCTATCTTCAGAATGGCCGGTCAGCTGACGCAGCGCTCAGCCAATCACAGGCCGGGACCGCCGTGGCCTGTGATTGGCTGAGTGTGGCCTATCAGCTGACCGGCCATTCTGAAGATAGAGCGCGCGGGACCCGGGGATGAAGACAGCGCGGAGAAAAAGCCTGGACAGGTAATGTACGATGCTGCAAAGGCTGCAAGGACATCGGTAACAATGTCCCTGCAGCCCTCGCTCAACGATCATCGGGCCGTGGAATAGGCCCAGTAAACGAGCGGCGATCTAGCAGATCGCCGCTCGTTTACATCGTTGATCGGGCCCTCCTCGGCCCGTGGAATAGGACCCTAAGGGGAGGCAGGCTGCTAAAAATGTCCGTTATTGTTAGACTCAAAATAACGGACGGCATTTTAAACGGAGCTGAAAAAAACGTGTGAACATAGCCACACGCTGCACCGAAAAGGGGCGTTCCACAGACAGCATCCGTTATTAGGCTATGTTCACATCGGCAACAACGGCCGTATTTTATGTGCCTGTGAACATAGCCTGTTTCTTAATGGGATCCCGGCTGGAGCGTATACACATCGTTCGCTTCACTGTGGGCTATGGGAAGCTCAGCGTGCGCCCGCTTCAGAGCTCTGCGGCCAGAAAGATCATCCGGCTGGTACTTAAGTACCAGGGGTCGCAGAACGGCCAGTCTCTTACTGTGTGTGAACATAGCCTTAATCTACCACGCAGACACAGCTGCAGTCTGTTCTTGCCTGGTGTGTATGGAAATAAATGTTCTGACGGCCGCAGGAACATGGAAACATCGGCCGATGTTCGGCCAGTATAACAATGGCCGTTGTTATACTGTATGTAAACATAACAGATCCATTGATTTTATTGGAGTCTCCGCTTTGCAAACACTGACCGTGCAGACCATGCAGGCTCCATCCATTTGCAGATCAGATCCGCAGCCAAACAATGGATGTGTGGATGACCCCCACTAACACCAATGGGTCCTTCCCCTGTCCGTAAATCTGGATCCTGTGGTGTGGATCAAACCTAAACCGCTGATTCTATCCAGAGAGATTCTGAGGCCTTGTATAACTGAACTGATATAAGATTGTAATCTGCACCGAGAACAAAGGGGAAAGAAGCAATGAAGGAGCTGAGAGCGACGGGAAGACGGGAGTTATTGCTTAATTTATAAACTCACTTCCTGCTTCCAAGACAGCGGTACTCTCACTGTTAGGTTTCATTTCTCCCAGTACTTATCAGCTGCTGTATGTCCTGCAGGAAGTGGTGTATTCTCTCCAGTCTGACACAGCGCTCTCTGCTGCCACCTCTGTCCATGTCAGGAACTGTCCAGAGCAGGAGAGGTTTTCTATGGGGATTTGCTGCTGCTCTGGACAGTTCCTGACATGGACAGAGGTGGCAGCAGAGAGCACTGTGTCAGACTGGAGAGAATACACCACTTCCTGCAGGACGTACAGCAGCTGATAAGTATCGGAAGGCTGGACATAAGGCAGCTTATAAGTACCGGAAGACTGGAAAGAATTTTTGTCTTTATGGTAGTTGTAGTGTGGATAGTCACAGATTGGAGGCGCTGTCCTGTCAGATGATTGTTCCTTCCACTGCCAATAAGAGTATAAGCAGAGATAAAATCCCTGGCTGTGACAGTATATAGTATATAGTCGCCATTCCTCTGTGGCATTGGGTGGGATTTGTGCTGCATGGGGCTCCAGGTTGGAGAAGTTCGGGGGCCCCGCAGTGAGAATTCCAGCTGCTGCTGCCAAGGACTCTGAGTTTGCAGCTAATCTTATAATCTGGAGCTGACGCTGCAGGATCGGCCACATGGGGGGGGGGGGGGGGGGGGGCTGCTGTTTCTCTGTGTATTAGGAGATCTTGTTGTTTTATAGTCACACTTATACTCACCTGTCCCTACGGCTGACGTTACACATCTATCTGCTGCATTAGGACTGCTGAGTGCTTATAGACTGTCCATTCCCAGACAGTCACCATTAGAGCAAAGTTCTGCTCTAGAAACATTGTGGCGGTCTATATACCATAATAATCCCATAATAATGTGCTAAAAATACTGAAATAAAATGAGCTCTATGAGGACTAAATCCTGAGTGAATCTAACTGTGGAGACCATAGCAGTGTATGGGAGCCAAACTGCAGAGGAACTAACTGCCGGGATGTATATATAATAGTATGCTGGGCTATATATATATATAATAGTGTGCTGGGCTGTATATATATATATATATATAATATGCTGGGCTGTATATGTATATATATATATATATATATATATATATATATATATATATAATATGGTATGCTGGGCTGTATATATATAATAGTGTGCTGGGCTGTATATATATATATATATATATATATATATATATATAAAATGGTATGCTGGGCTGTATATATATATATATATATATAATATGCTGGGCTGTATATGTATATATATATATATATATATATATATATAATATGGTATGCTGGGCTGTATATATATAATAGTGTGCTGGGCTGTATATATATATATATATATATATATATATATATATAAAATGGTATGCTGGGCTGTATATATATATATATATATATATATATAATATGCTGGGCTGTATATGTATATATATATATATATATAATGGTATGCTGGGCTGTATATATATATATATAATGGTGTGCTGGGCTGTATATATATATATATATATATATATATATAATGGTATGCTGGGCTGTATATATATATATATATATATATATATATATATATATATATATATATATATATAATGGTATGCTGGGCTGTATGGGGGGGACATGATGCAAACCTGCCTGGTATGTACATATAATCTATCCTAAGATAATAAGGAAGGAGATAATATAAGGGCGGATTAGATGGAGCGGGTCCTTTTCTTCTTTGTTTCTAAACACGTTGATGCAATAAAGAAGGTTTATGCTCCACAGGTGCTGCTGGCCAAACATAAGAGTGACAATAAGTTCTATGCTGTAAAAGTTCTACAGAAGAAGACCATCCTGAAGAGGAAAGAGGTATCGTCCACCATACACTTCACCGTACACTCCACCGTACACTTCACCATACACTCCACCATACACTCCACCGTACACTCCACTGTACACTTCACCATACACTCCACCGTACACTCCACCATATACTCCACTGTACACTTCACCGTACACTCCACCATATACTCCACTGTACACTTCGCCAGACACTTCACCATACACTCCACCGTGCACTCCACCATATACTCCACCATATACTCCACCCTATACTCCACCATATACTCCACCATACACTTCACCAGACACTTCACCGTACACTTCACCATACACTCCACCCTACACTCCACCATACACTCCACCCTACACTCCACCATATACTCCACCATACACTTCACCAGACACTTCACCGTACACTTCACCATACACTCCACCCTACACTCCACCATACACTCCACCCTACACTCCACCATACACTCCACCCTACACTCCACTGTACACTTCACCATACACTCCACCCTACACTCCACCATACACTTCACCGTACACTCCACCATATACTCCACCGTACACTCCACCCTACACTCCACCATACACTTCACCGTACACTCCACCATATATTCCACCGTACACTCCACCATACACTTCACTGTACACTCCACCATACACTTCACCATACACTCCACCATACACTCCACCCTACACTCCACCATACACTTCACCGTACACTCCACCATATATTCCACCGTACACTCCACCAGACACTTCACCATACACTCCACCGTGCACTCCAACATACCCGGCTGCAGATTGGCTTTATGGGTTCCTCGGCGTTCATCACCTATTGTTTCGTTTTCAGCAATCTCACATCATGGCCGAGAGGAACGTCTTGCTGAAGAACCTGAAGCATCCATTCCTGGTGGGCCTGCACTACTCCTTCCAGACCTCAGAGAAACTCTACTTTGTCCTGGACTATGTAAATGGGGGAGAGGTGAGATCCGACCACTAGTAGCCCAGAGTCCTCTGCTGGGTCGGCCAATATCGGAGGTCGTTGTTTCCGATATCTTTCCTCCCCGACTTACTTCTCGCGATGGTGGACCCAATATGTGAATGTGTGAGTTAGAGTCACTCAGGACCCTTTTATTTCAGAAACAGAAGGGAAAACCTGAATATCCCAGCAAGTAATGGGCAAGGGGGGCGGGGTCTATCTTGTAGGCCAGAACATGGCCGCCATTTTGAAAGCCGCCGTATTAAATCAGTGATAATATAGCATATCAATCAGATTTGCAATATCTCTTGTGTTTCAAAAATTTTCAACACAGATTTTGCTTTGTGTTCAGCACCAGGGACAACACATTGAACACGTCCGATAGCTGTGCATCCCAGAGAACGTTCCAGGTCGTTGTTGCAGCTTTCAGTGACGTGTGACAAATGTGGTCTTCTCTGATATTCTACATGACCACCTTCCCCTTGGGAACACTTTCTGTTGATCCAATGTGGCAGCTTTCAAGATGGCGGCCATGTCCTGAACATATCCGAAAAAGATAGACCCCTTAAGTGTTACTTGCTGGGGTATCAGATGTATAATTTTCCATTTTGTTTCTGAAATAAATGGGACCTGCGTAGAGTCTGAACCTGACCTTGCGGCATTGGATTACCCACCCTCAGGTTCGCTCCAAGTTTGCTCATCTCTCGTCCTAAGACCCTTGACTCCCCTGTATACGGTTTTGTCCACCGCGCAGTATTAGCTGCTGTCATCTTCTGAGGTTCTACACCGAGTTGTATTGGAATAAGTAAACAAAGCCCTGTGTGTTTGTGCTGCGATCAGCAGGTTCCCCCATGTGGCGGCACAGATGCTGACAGACACCATCACATCAGCAGTATAACTGGAGCGCGACTATCATCTGTTACACAACGTCATCCCATCACCCCACAATAGGGGTCCGAAATAGTCACCGCCATTGTAACAAACGTTGCGTGAATCAATATTGCCAGCGGATGTAATGATGTGTTTATAAGACAGAGGGATCAGAATACATGCTACCCAAACAAGATAATGGGTGGAGGGGGGGGGGGGGGGGGGCAAATAGGGAGATGGAAGGGGAAGTGAATGGAGAAGGCCGGAAGTAAAAAGAGACTGCAAATGTACTGTTATAGAGCTCTTCCCAGGGCTTTATACACAGCTTACACTGCTCAGTGCTGCTCTAGAATGTCCTCCATACTGATGTTCCTTCCTGTGATGTAGTAGAGGAGCAGGATCTGTGTGTGTGCAGTGTATGGGAGATGTCATAGCAAACAGTCTATACTGAAAATAAAAGATGGCGCCTACAGAGAAGAAATCTGAGGACACCTAATACGTCTCCATGTCTGAATGGATGTAAAGTATAAGCGCTGTATAATGTTCTGTGTTATTCAACGTTATTCAACCTTCAATAGTGTCTCCAATCTGCCAAGGAAGTGATGAGGGTGCACGCCGGGACTGCCGCACACCTTAATGCTGACTGCACTTACAGTATACAGAGGGTCCTGCAGCATCCATAGCCACAGAGAACAGCAACGTTTCGACTGGCCTGTGTTTTTACCGAGCCGTTGCTGTTCTCTGTGCACGAGATGCAGTACGTTGCTGCTTGGACACTATGGATGCAGGACCCTCTGTACACTGTCATTTTTGTGTTCTTTAGTCTGGCATTAGTCTGACGTTACGATATAGCGCCAGCGGCTCTGATTTCTAATGTACTGCTTACACAATCGTATCATTTCCAAATACTTGGCTCATAGAGGAGACTATGTAATACTATGTAATAGGGTAACTGGTGATTTCAGCATGAGAGGGTTTGGCGGTATACGCAGTGACCTATGACCTCCATACCTCATTGTATAAGGGAACACGGGTGATATAGTTATATAACCAATCCCTCCTAAGAAGGTGCTGACTCTTTCTCCTCTCTATTCTTCAGCTTTTTTTCCACTTGCAAAGGGAGCGTTCTTTCCTGGAGCCGCGGGCGCGGTTCTACTCGGCGGAGGTGGCCAGCGCTATTGGCTACTTACACTCTCAGAACATTATCTACAGGTAGGAACCAGGAGAACAAAACTATGTGTACAATGCAATATGTGCTCTGTAATAGTATGTCACCAGAGAACAGCAAACTACAGCATCCCATACATTATTAAAGGGGGGTTCCGCTCAAACATAACTTCTGATATGTCGCTGCCCATCGTGAGACTAACAATTCCTTCCATACTTGTTATTATCTGTTCAGTCTCCTTCCCCCAATTCTCAGCTGCTACTTTCTACTGAAGACACAAAAATCTGTGTGTGAGCTTTTCTCTCTGTCTCCCCCTCCCTTCTGAGACAGCTGATGTAAACAAGTCGCTGGCAGGCTTTATCTGCAACATTGTAGCTTCTTTGTAATGATGGCAGGGTTATTCTGAGGTCAAGTTGCTGATAAACTGACTGTGATTAACCCTTGCAGCGTCACAAAGAAGCTATAATGTTGCAGATACAGCCTGCCAGGGATTTGTTTATACATTCCCATAATCCCCCTTGCTGCATGTGAAGTTAAGACCAACTGACAGTACTAATAGAACAGATCATGTAACTGTGATTGAGCCCACCTAGTGGATTCCTGGTGGGCTGTAACCAATGGCAACAGGTTATCAAACACAGCAGCACATGGTTAGTGAATCTATAGCTCTCAAACGACACAGTGTAGGAAATGCTTGTACATTGGAAATGTTTAAATTAACCTAATGTATCCGTATAGACCTGGTTTTCTTGTGACACTGCTCCTTTAAGTCAATCGTTGTTTTGTTTTTCTAGGGATTTAAAACCAGAAAACATCCTGCTGGACAGCCAGGTAGGGGACAAGAACCATAACCTAGCGTCATGCTGACAAACAGGACACAATTAGGCCGGGTTCACACAGCGTTATTGCAATCCATTTTTTTTCATCCGTTCCATCAAAAAACAGACGAAAAAACAGAAGCATTTATGTCCATCCATTTTCATCCGTTTTCCATTGACTTTTAGCGTACCCAAAAATGTGGTTGACCCTATTCTTGTGTACGCCAAAATAAGGATGCATTTTGATCTGTTTTTTTTTTTTTTTTTTTTTTTTTTATGGAAGTCAATGGAAAACGGATCAAAATGGATGGACAGAAATCCTTCAGTTTTTTTTGTCTGTTTTTTTTTTTTGTTTTGTATGTTTTTTTTTGCAATAAACAAATGAAAAATACAGATTGCAATAATGCAGTGTGAGGCCGGCCGGTCACAGACTAATCTTCTCCTCTGCTCAGGGCCACGTGGTGCTGACGGACTTTGGACTCTGTAAGGAGGGGATGGAGGCAGAAGGGACCACCAGCACTTTCTGTGGGACGCCGGAGGTAATTCTCTGGATTCATATTGCTGTTTCCTATGTATTATGCCTTGTGGTGTCATAAAGAACGCTGTGCACATAGTATACACACACATATATGGTATATACACCTGATATACCACCCAGCTACCAGTACTATGATGCTTATGTAGAGTTCATTTTAATTTTTCTTTTCTTCCAAGTACCTGGCGCCAGAAGTTCTTAGGAAGCAGCCGTATGATCGCACGGTGGACTGGTGGTGTCTGGGGGCCGTTCTGTATGAGATGCTGTATGGACTGGTAACTATCTGTTATATATGATGCATCCCGCCTCTCTCTATGGCTCTCGCTCCGTCTCCTCTTTCCCCGGTATCTGTTATATATGATGCATCCCGCCTCTCTCTATGGCTCTCGCTCCGTCTCCTCTTTCCCCGGTATCTGTTATATATGATGCATCCCGCCTCTCTCTATGGCTCTCGCTCCGTCTCCTCTTTCCCCGGTATCTGTTATATATGATGCATCCCGCCTCTCTCTATGGCTCTCGCTCCGTCTCCTCTTCTCTTTCCCCGGTATATGTTATATATATGATGCATCCCGCCTCTCTCTATGGCTCTCGCTCCGTCTCCTCTTCTCTTTCCCCGGTATATGTTATATATATGATGCATCCCGCCTCTCTCTATGGCTCTCGCTCTGGTTCCTCTTCTCCTTCCCCGGTATATGTTATATATGATGCATCCCGCCTCTCTCTATGGCTCTCGCTCTGGTTCCTCTTCTCCTTCCCCGGTATCTGTTATATATGATGCATCCCGCCTCTCTCTATGGCTCTCGCTCCGGCTCCTCTTCTCCTTCCCCGGTATCTGTTATATATGATGCATCCCGCCTCTCTCTATGGCTCTCGCTCCGGCTCCTCTTCTCTTTCCCCGGTATCTGTTATATATGATGCATCCCGCCTCTCTCTATGGCTCTCGCTCCGGCTCCTCTTCTCTTTCCCCGGTATCTGTTATATATGATGCATCCCGCCTCTCTCTATGGCTCTCGCTCCGGCTCCTCTTCTCTTTCCCCGGTATCTGTTATATATGATGCATCCCGCCTCTCTCTATGGCTCTCGCTCCGGCTCCTCTTCTCTTTCCCCGGTATCTGTTATATATGATGCATCCCGCCTCTCTCTATGGCTCTCGCTCCGTCTCCTCTTCTCCTTCCCCGGTATCTGTTATATATGATGCATCCCGCCTCTCTCTATGGCTCTCGCTCCGGCTCCTCTTCTCTTTCCCCGGTATATGTTATATATGATGCATCCCGCCTCTCTCTATGGCTCTCGCTCCCTCTTCTCTTTCCCGGTATATGTTATATATATGATGCATCCCGCTTCTCTCTATGGCTCTCGCTCCGTCTCCTCTTCTCCTTCCCCGGTATATGTTATATATGATGCATCCCGCCTCTCTCTATGGCTCTCGCTCCCTCTTCTCCTTCCCCGGTATCTGTTATATATGATGCATCCCGCCTCTCTCTATGGCTCTCGCTTCCTCTTCTCTTTCCCCGGTATATGTTATATATGATGCATCCCGCCTCTCTCTATGGCTCTCACTCCGTCTTCTCTTCTCCTTTCCCCGGTATATGTTATATATGATGCATCCCGCCTCTCTCTATGGCTCTCGCTCTGGTTCCTCTTCTCCTTCCCCGGTATATGTTATATATGACGCATCCCGCCTTTCTCTATGGCTCTCGCTCCCTCTTCTCCTTCCCCGGTGTCTGTTATATATGATGCATCCCGCCTCTCTCTATGGCTCTCGCTCTGGTTCCTCTTCTCCTTCCCCGGTATCTGTTATATATGATGCATCCCGCCTCTCTCTATGGCTCTCGCTCCCTCTTCTCTTTCCCGGTATATGTTATATATATGATGCATCCCGCTTCTCTCTATGGCTCTCGCTCCGTCTCCTCTTCTCTTTCCCCGGTATATGTTATATATGATGCATCCCGCCTCTCTCTATGGCTCTCGCTCTGGTTCCTCTTCTCCTTCCCCGGTATCTGTTATATATGATGCATCCCGCCTCTCTCTATGGCTCTCGCTCCCTCTTCTCTTTCCCGGTATATGTTATATATATGATGCATCCCGCTTCTCTCTATGGCTCTCGCTCCGTCTCCTCTTCTCTTTCCCCGGTATATGTTATATATGATGCATCCCGCCTCTCTCTATGGCTCTCGCTCCCTCTTCTCTTTCCCGGTATATGTTATATATATGATGCATCCCGCTTCTCTCTATGGCTCTCGCTCCGTCTCCTCTTCTCCTTCCCCGGTATCTGTTATATATGATGCATCCCGCCTCTCTCTATGGCTCTCGCTCTGGTTCCTCTTCTCCTTCCCCGGTATCTGTTATATATGATGCATCCCGCCTCTCTCTATGGCTCTCGCTCCGTCTCCTCTTCTCTTTCCCCGGTATATGTTATATATGATGCATCCCGCCTCTCTCTATGGCTCTCGCTCCGTCTCCTCTTCTCCTTCCCCGGTGTCTGTTATATATATATGATGCATCCCGCCTCTCTCTATGGCTCTCGCTCCGTCTCCTCTTCTCCTTCCCCGGTGTCTGTTATATATATGATGCATCCCGCCTCTCTCTATGGCTCTTGCTCCATCTCCTCTTCTCTTTCCCCGGTATATGTTATATATGATGCATCCCGCCTCTCTCTATGGCTCTCGCTCCGTCTCCTCTTCTCTTTCCCTGGTATATGTTATATATATGATGCATCCCGCCTCTCTCTATGGCTCTCGCTCCGTCTCCTCTTCTCTTTCCCCGGTATATGTTATATATGATGCATCCCGCCTCTCTCTATGGCTCTTGCTCCATCTCCTCTTCTCTTTCCCCGGTATATGTTATATATGATGCATCCCGCCTCTCTCTCTGGCTCTCGCTCCGTCTCCTCTTCTCTTTCCCCGGTAGCTGAGGATATGCTGCAGGAGGTGGGGGCAGTGTGAGTAATCCTGGACGGGGTGAGCTCCCAGTTGTGTCCTTTGCATCATTCCGCCCCATAGTTCACACTTCACCTATTTCTCTGACAATGTTCTTAGTACAGTAGTAAAACGATAATGGAACAAATGGAACAATGTGCTGAGTCACATGATCACGTGATCTTTCACTCCAAATTGCCTTCTCCATTTTTAATTTGTCAGTTAAATGACATCACTTCCCGTTATTGTGAGTCTAAGGTGCCCGAAAGTTATATAGATTGGAGATTTTTTTAAAAGAAGTAAATTACAAGTCTTCCAGTACTTATCAGCTGCTGTATGTCCTGCAGGAAGTGGTGTATTCTCTCCAGTCTGGCACAGTGCTCTCTGCTGCCACCTCTGTCCATGTCAGGAACTGTCCAGAGCAGCAGCAAATCCCCATAGAAAACCTCTCCTGCTTTGGACAGTTCCTGACATGGACAGAGGTGGCAGCAGAGAGCACTGTGTCGCACTGGAAAGAATACATCACTTCCTGCAGGGCATACAGCAGCTCATAAGTACTGGAAGACTGGAGAGAATACACCACTTCCTGCAGGACGTACAGCAGCTGATAAGCACTGGAAGATTGGAGATTATTAAATAGAAGAAATTTACAAATCAGTATAATTTCCTGACACCACTTGATCTGAAAACAATACATTTTTGTCTGGAGTGCCCCTTTAAGTACTGCTGTACAGGACCTGTATGCAGAGGCAGTGATCAGTTACACAGTCAGTTCACAGATGTGTGTGATCCTCCAGGTCTCTAGACCTTCTTCTTCTTCCACGTCCTTAAAGTGTAGAAGAGACAAAGGCGCGTAGACGACTCTTCACATATAATACACAGTATTCTCCCACCCTGATATTCCGGTAATTGCCGTGGTCGGAGTTCTCCAATAACAGCCATTCTATTGTATCATTCGTGGCTTTCACCTATAGCAGCTCTTTATATTATAGGCCTGTCCTTATACACAGTAAGCTCTGACATTATCCTTTTATTGTTTGTGTGCAGCCGCCTTTCTATAGCCGGGATGTGTCACAGATGTATGACAATATCCTCCATCAACCCCTGCAACTACCGGGAGGGAAAACCACCGCAGCCTGCGACATTCTTCAGGGACTACTACACAAGGATCAGCATTGCCGCCTGGGAGCCAAGACCGACTTTGTAATTCATTATTACTACTCTTCATCTGTTATTGTATTCCCTGCTCCGTCCTATAGTCTTCATTAAAGATTTCCTACCGTTTAGCTGCTACTCAGAAAAAAGATAGGATAAATCCAACAGCCCGATCTCTGACGTCTAGAGTCAATGTTATCCGCACAGATGGGGAGGAAGTTACACATAAGCTCAGAGTGTGGACAGTAGGGAGAGAATCATCGGAGGTCAGCGCTCACAGGGTGTAGATAGACAGGAGAGCAGATACATAGCAATCATACAGCCTGTATACAAGTATAAAGAGAAAGCAGAGCACCCACAACAAACTTACACACTGTACAGGAGAAACTAAATGAAATGTTTAATATGGACCTATAGAGAAAGAGTTTTTATACCATTATAAGTAGAAAGCAAAATACATGACAATAATATAGTGTGTATACTAGTAAAAAGAAAAGGAACAGCATCCACAGCAAACTGTACACACTGTAGGGGAGAAACTAAACAAAATCTTTAATAAAGACCTATGGAGAACGTGTTTTTTATACCAAATAAGTAGAAAGCAAAATACATGGCAACCATAAAGGCTGTATACAAGTATAACGAGAAAGAAGAGCACCAACAGCAAACTACACACTGTAGAGGAGAAACTAAACAAAATCTTTAATAAAGGCCTATGGAGAACATGTTTTTATACCATAATAAGTAGAAATCAAAATACATAGCAACCATACAGGCTGTATACGAGTATAAAGAGAAAGCAGAGAACCTACAGCAAACTGTATACACTGTAGAGAAGAAACTAAACTAAATGTTTAATATAGACCTCTGGAGAAAGTGTTTTTATACCATAATAAGTAGAAATCAAAATACATAGCAACCATACAGGCTGTATACAAGTATAAAGAGAAAGCAGAGCACCTACAGCAAACTGTACACACTGTAGAGAAGAAACTAAACTAAATGTTTAATATAGACCTATGGAGAAGGTGTTTTATACCATATGAGTACAAAGCAAGAATTAAAAAAAAAAATTTTTAAAATGTTTCCGGAGCCTATATGGCAAGTTTCACACACACAGCATTTTGCAAACATCCTCTGGCAGGCTTTATCTGCAACATTGTGCAGGTATGGAAGGAATTGTTAGTCTCACCATGGGCAGCAAAATATCAAAGGTTATGTGTGAGTGGAATACCCCTTTAATCATGATGTACATGTACAGTCTGACATCATCTATATACCAGTTCATATATGCATTTGGCTATAAGAAGAAATGTATAGTCAGGAAAGGTGAGATGATGAGATCCCAATGTTGCTATATAGACTGAAATGTAGTTTCACTGTTTTCCAGCTGGAAATCAAGAATCACATGTTCTTCAGTCCAATCAACTGGGACGACCTGTATCATAAGAAGATTCATCCACCGTACAACCCGAATGTCGTACGTAACCATCTCATTTTACTACAACCACTTAGTAAAGAAGAGGGGCACGAGCATCGACTTAAAGAGTACCCTGCATTACCAACAACATGTAAGATGTCATCAGGAATGTCTAAAGTCGCACCAGTCTCAGTGCCGAGACCCCATGTGATCAGGAGATATAGTTAGAGAGAGTGCGTGGCAGCGGCGCCATCCACCCCCCAGATGCATCTCCTGATCACAGAGGGTGTTGGCAGTGAGACCGCTGCGACCTTTGACATTCCTGATGACAGTGACTCTTTAAGGGGAATCTCACCGCTGTAATTCACGTTTAAAACTGCTGACACTATTAGATGCTATAAGGTCAAGGAGACACATGGTACCTGTCATATATCTGTCTGTGCTACCACTCGCTTTAGCTACCTGAAGTCAGCAAAGCCGAGACTAAAGGGCAGAGTGAATGCAGACGAGCATCTTCTTCTTCATATTAGTGACTGAAATAACAGGTTCTTTATAAAAGGCCAAACCACTCAGAGCTTCTGGTGTTGCAGACACTTCTTCCTGTACCCCAGGCTGTCCACATAACCTGCCCCCCATCAGTGTGCACTCTGTACATAGTGCTGTGCATCCCCCATATAGTAAATGCCCCCCTGTGTAGGTCCCCTATAGTAGATGGCCTTCAGTGAGGTTCCTGTGTAGTAGATGGTCCCCTGTGTAGCCCCCCTTTAGTTCATGGCTTCCTGTGTAGTCTCCTTTAATAGATGGTCCCCTGTGTAATCCCCCTTTAGTCTATGGCCCCCTGTGTAGTCTCCTTTAATAAATGGTCCCCTGTGTAATCCCCCTTTAGTCTATGGCCCCCTGTGTAGTCTCCTTTAATAAATGGTCCCCTGTGTAATCCCCCTGTAGTCTATGGCCCCCTGTGTAGTCTCCTTTAATAAATGGTCCCCTGTGTAATCCCCCTGTAGTCTATGGCCCCCTGTGTAGTCTCCTTTAATAAATGGTCCCCTGTGTAGTCCCCCTTTAGTCTATGGCCCCCTGTGTAGTCTCCTATTATATGTGGTCCCCTGTGCAGTCCCCCCTGTGCATCACTCATTGTAATCCGCCACTATACATGTTTACTGACTGATATCTTTTGTATATGATGTTTATTGTGTTTGTTATATCTGTGCTCTCACCTTAATAGGCCGGTCCAGGCGATCTGCGCCACTTTGATCCAGAGTTCACCCAGGAAGCAGTGCCGAGCTCCGTGAGTCGTACTCCTGACCTGAACAGTATCGGCTCCAGCTGCTCCAACGCCTTCATCGGCTTCTCCTACGCACAAAGTGATGATGACATTCTCAGCTGAGTCTATAATTCAAGATTTTTTTTTTCTTGCTGATATTATTTTTACAAATATAACTAGTCCAGTGTACAGTATACGGTATATGGTGTACAGTATATGGCATACAGCATGTGGGTATACGGTATATGGTGTACAGCATGTGGTATACGGTATATGGTGTACAGTATATGGTATACAGTATGTGGTGAACAGTATATGGTATACAGTATGTGGTGAACAGTATATGGTATACAGTATGTGGTGTACAGTATATGGTATACAGTATATGGTGTACAGTATATGGTATACAGTATGTGGTGTACAGTATATGGTATACAGCATATGATGAGTACCAAGCGGCCTGAGCCTGATGGTCCATCACACCGACCTCAGCTGGAGCCTCCATGGTGGTGAAGAAGTGTAGGGACGAGGATTACGTGTAAATCCACCATCTGAATATTTTCTGAGAAACTCTTCCTCATCTCCAGGTCCTCCGGCGCCTCTGTCCTCCGTTCTCTTCATCATGGACGTTCTATGTGTTGTATTGGCTGTGATTGGAATACACAATAAAACAATTGGCTGTGCTGCGATTTAAAAGCCACAAAGCAAGATAACTTCCCATGCGGATTTTATTAAAGGGGTACTCCAGGGGGGGGGGGGGGGGGGGAGTTTTCAAATGTACTGAAAGTGTCAGTCTTCAAATACTTATCAGCTGCTGTATGTCCTACAGGAAGTCTTAATTTTTTCCAGTCTAGAAAGCAGGAAAGGTTTTCTATGAGGATTTGCTGCTCTGGACAGTTCCTGACATGGACAGAGGTGGCAGCAGAGAGCACTGTGTCAGACTGGAGAGAATACACCACTTCCTGCAGGACATACAGCAGCTGATAAGTACTGGAAGACTGGAGATTTTTAAATGGAAGTAAATTACAAATCTCTATAACTCTCTGGTACCAGTTGAATAAAAAAATAATAATTAAAATCGCTGGGGTACCCCTTTAAATCTCATCTACTTTGCTGCTACTGTATTTGCTGTGGATGCGCCATAGGCGACACGACTCTTTGTGTGATATTTGAATAAATGTTCTTTTTATATTTTTATAAATATTCTCTTATTAAGAGGTTTCACTGTACTAAATGCGACAGAAAGAAAAACTGGGTTGTGTGCCATCCAGTGACCTTTGCAGCGTGTTTCCCATACTCAGTGACCTGTGCAGCGTGTTTCTCATACACTCAGTGACCTGTGCAGCGTGTTTCTCATACTCAGTGACCTGTGCAGCATGTTTCTCATACTCAGTGACCTGTGCAGCGTGTTTCTCATACTCAGTGACCTGTGCAGCGTGTTTCTCATACTCAGTGACCTGTGCAGCGTGTTTTTCATACGCTCAGTAACCTGTGCAGCGTGTTTCTCATACGCTCAGTGACCTGTGCAGCGTGTTTCTCATACGCTCAGTAACCTGTGCAGCATGTTTCTCATACACTCAGTGACCTGTGCAGGGTGTTTCTCATACTCAGTGACCTGTGCAGCGTGTTTTTCATACGCTCAGTAACCTGTGCAGCGTGTTTCTCATACGCTCAGTAACCTGTGCAGCGTGTTTCTCATACGCTCAGTGACCTGTGCAGCGTGTTTCTCATACGCTCAGTAACCTGTGCAGCATGTTTCTCATACGCTCAGTAACCTGTGCAGCATGTTTCTCATACGCTCAGTGACCTGTGCAGCGTGTTTCTCATACACTCAGTAACCTGTGCCGCGTGTTTCTCATACACTCAGTAACCTGTGCAGCGTGTTTCTCATACGCTCAGTAACCTGTGCCGCGTGTTTCTCATACACTCAGTAACCTGTGCAGCGTGTTTCTCATACACTCAGTACATATTGCTATAGAGAAATATAATTAATGTGAAATGCAGTCGCACCAATTTACCCAGTGTCATTTGTTCTCTAGAAAATAACAACGTATTCTGAATGTTTGTAGCTGTCCGCCTATATATATATATATGTGTGTGTTATTATTGTGGCTAATAGACTATGCAATTTTCCACATAAAAAAAAGCAAAACGACTGTATAAGTCATCTGGACATAAAGCTGCTGAACCATAGACACGTACTGGAGTGTTACAGGATCACAGTTATCACTGTTCCGCTCCGGCTTTACCTCGCCTCTTCTCCGCATTTCCAGCCCTGAATCATCGCTGCTTTTTAGGTATTTTCTTTCCATTTTCAACTATTTTTTTATAAAAAGCAAAACCAGGATAAGCAAAGAAAAGAGGAATCCACAAAGAAGACAATAACATCTTCCAAACACTTTCTCACACACTGCCTCCAGCTGCAGTAAAGATAAGTCATACTCACCTGCCCTGACTCCCTGCCGCCGCCGCTGTTGCTGCTTTCGTGACTTCTGTTTTCTGCTGCTCTTTGCCTTCCTGGTTCTTATAATATATTTTGCCTATGGAGCCAATCAGTGACTTGTCTGAGCCGGTGTTTGTCTGGAACAAGAGGGGAAGAGCGACGAGCACTGGAAGCCGTCACAGCAGCAGCGGGGGATCAGGGCAGGTGAGTATGACTTATATGCCTTAGAGGCATTTAAAAAAAATATATATATTTTGCCTGGAATATGACATTAATAACAATATTATTGCGTCTGGGTCCTCACACATCTGATCCATTATACAAAAAGTGACCATGAACTTGTAATAAGATGAAGGGGGATTATAGCGGGTTTGCAGCCAGGAATACGGCCCCAGTGTCTATCTTCCTGATCTTTTCCACCACTGCCGTCCCTTGTTTGCTCTTTCACTGCCGTCACTCACCCCGCTTTACTCTTTTTACCATGTACATTCCCACTGCCGTTGTTTATGTGACGCCGGCCCCCTATCCATGTGTTCCATTATATATAATATATGCTATATTGTCACACACACTGACGGCTATTCTCCAGGTCCTCTCTGTATTGTACCATTGTATGTGAGTCTTGTGCTTTATGGTAATGCAGTAAAGAGTGGAGATGTCTCATTGCAGATCAATGCTCATGGTTTGTGTCAATACATTTTATGTCAATGTTCACATTGTGTGTGTGTCGTTTTTTTTTTAGTTGAAGCTTTCATGCACATGGATTTCATTAGACTTATTCTTTACTGTCCTATAATAATACATGAATGTGAGAGATATAAGTGATAGGTTTTCTGCTTTCTGCTGAAGACACAAAAATCTGTGTGCGAGCTTTTCTCTCTGTCTCCCACTCCTCCCCCTTCCTTCTGAGACGGCTAATGTAAAGAAGTCTCTGGCAGGCTGTATCTGAAACATTGTAGCTTTTTTGTAATGCTGGCATGGTTACTCTGAGGTCAATCATTACAAAGAAGCTACAGTGTTGCAGATACAGTCAGGCCAGGGACTTGTTTACATCAGCCATCTCAGAAGGGAGGGGGGAGAAAGGCTCACACACAGGCTTTGGTGTTTTCAAATAAAGCAGCAGATGAGAACTGGGGGAAGGAGACTCCAGTGACGGGAAATCCTAATGCTTCAGCCTCAAAACATTGTGGACAATTGTCTCTTCCAGATTTGTGGGAACAAGGTCCATAAAGACATGGAGGGGAAGAACATGACTGGTGCACACAGCGAGGTCCATAAAGACATGGAGGGGGAAGAACATGACAGGTGCACACAGCGAGGTCCATAAAGACATGGAGGGGAAGAACATGACTGGTGCACAGCGAGGTCCATAAAGACATGGAGGGGGAAGAACATGACTGGTGCACACAGCGAGGTCCATAAAGACATGAAGGGGGAAGACCATGACTGGTGCACACAGCGAGGTCCATAAAGACATGGAGGGGGAAGAACATGACTGGTGCACACAGCGAGGTCCATAAAGACATGAAGGGGGAAGACCATGACTGGTGCACACAGCGAGGTCCATAAAGACATGGAGGGGGAAGAACATGACTGGTGCACACAGCGAGGTCCATAAAGACATGAAGGGGGAAGAACATGACTGGTGCACACAGCAAGGTCCATAAAGACATGGAGGGGGGAGAACATGACTGGTGCACACAGCGAGGTCCATAAAGACATGGAGGGGGGAGAACATGACTGGTGCACACAGCGAGGTCCATAAAGACATGGAGGGGAAGAACATGACTGGTGCACACAGCGAGGTCCATAAAGACATGGAGGGGAAGAACATGACTGGTGCACACAGCGAGGTCCATAAAGACATGGAGGGGGGAGAACATGACTGGTGCACACAGCGAAGTCCATAAAGACATGGAGGGGAAGAACATGACATGTGCACACAGCGAAGTCCATAAAGACATGGAGGGGAAGAACATGACTGGTGCACACAGCGAGGTCCATAAAGACATGGAGGGGGGAGAACATGACTGGTGCACACAGCGAGGTCCATAAAGACATGGAGGGGAAGAACATGACTGGTGCACACAGCGAGGTCCATAAAGACATGGAGGGAGGGGGAAGAACATGACTGGTGCACACAGCGAGGTCCATAAAGACATGGAGGGGGAAGAACATGACTGGTGCACACAGCGAGGTCCATAAAGACATGGAGGGAGGGGGAAGAACATGACTGGTGCACACAGCGAGGTCCATAAAGACATGGAGGGGAAGAACATGACAGGTGCACACAGCGAGGTCCATAAACACATGGAGGGAGGGGGAAGAACATGACTGGTGCACACAGTGAGGTCCATAAAGACATGGAGGGGAAGAACATGACTGGTGCACACAGCGAGGTCCATAAAGACATGGAGGGGAAGAACATGACTGGTGCGCACAGCAAGGTCCATAAAGACATGGAGGGGAAGAACATGACTGGTGCACACAGCGAGGTCCATAAAGACATGGAGGGGAAGAACATGACTGGTGCGCACAGCAAGGTCCATATAGACATGTGGGGAGGGGGGCAGCAGGGACATGACGGATCTCCCGTATACAGTATACAGTACCCAGGGCTCGGCACAGCCGCTTGTACTTCCGCTCTTTCTGTTCCTGGAGGTTTATATCCTGCAGAGAATGTGAGGTATTTGGAGAATCCTGTAACGCTGCCGCCGATCTCTAGTCAGTGATTTGTTCGCTGGAATAACCTGTATTCCCGGAGTGGTTTCTTCTCCCCCCATCCTACTATTTGCTGCTGTGCCCCATGTGTTGCCCATAAGCTGCCGCGTAGCCGCTATGCCAGAGAAATTCCAGTCTTCCTGTACTTATCAGCTGCTGTATGTCCTGCAGGAAGTGGTGTATTCTCTCCAGTCTTCCAGTACTTATCAGCTGCTGTATAACCTGCAGGAAGTGGTGTATTCTCTCCAGTCTGACACAGTGCTCTCTGCTGCCACCTCTGTCCATGTCAGGAACTGTCCAGAGCAGGAGAGGTTTTCTATGGGGATTTGCTGCTGCTCCGGACAGTTCCTGACATGGACAGAGGTGGCAGCAGAGACCACTGTGTCAGACTGGAGAGAATACACCACTTCCTGCAGGACATACAGCAGCTGATAAGAACTGGAAGACTGGAGAGAATACACCACTTTCTGCAGGACATACAGCAGCTGATAAGTACTGGACAACTGGAGAGAATACACCACTTCCTGCAGGACATACAGCTACTGATAAGTACTGGACAACTGGAGAGAATAAACCACTTCCTGTGGGACATACAGCAGCTGATAAGTACTGGAAGACTGGAGAGAATACACAACTTCCTGCAGGACATACAGCAACTGATAAGTACTGGACAACTGGAGAGAATACACCACTTCCTGCAGGACATACAGCAGCTGATAAGTACTGGAAGACTGGAGAGAATACACCACTTCCTGCAGGACATACAACAGCTGATAAGTACTGGAATTTACAAATCTATATAACTTTCTGACACCATGTGACCTAAATTTTTTCTCCAGAGTTCCCCTTTAAATGCAGTGCTGCAGCTTTCTCTCAGTCTGTGGGATCTTCAGATCAAAGCTGCGCAGATCAGTAGTGACGTCACTGCGCTGTTTCCCGTCTCCCCCTGAAGTCATTGGTTGTGGAGTCTTCTAATGTGACAGCGTTTCATCCATGTGAACAGAACCCTGGATGGCAGTAACGTGTGGCGGTATATACGGGCACTGGTGGCTCAGGGGCAAGAGCATAGCGCTTTCTTCTACTTTCTGGGTTCTATATGGCGGTATTATTCACAGATACTCATATGTGACTCTGTGAGGTAATATTACACACACTGGACGTGACGCTGTTATGTCCGCAGGTTATAGCGGTATTACCTGGGCTCTATATGGCGGTATTATTCACAGATACTCAGTGATACAGTGACTCTGTGAGGTAATATTACACACACTGGACGTGACGCTGTGATGTCCGCAGGTTATAGCGGTATTACCTGGGCTCTATATGGCGGTATTATTCACAGATACTCATATATGACTCTGTGAGGTAATATTACACACTGGACGTGACGCTGTTATGTCCGCAGGTTATAGCGGTATTACCTGGGCTCTATATGGCGGTATTATTCACAGATACTCATATATGACTCTGTGAGGTAATATTACACACACTGGACGTGACGCTGTTATGTCTGCAGATTATAGCGGTATAACCTGGGCTCTATATGGCGGTGGTATGTATAGTGGCCCTCCAGCTGTACCTAAACTACAACTCCCATCATTCCTGAACAGCCTGAACCATTTATCTGTCCTGGCATGATGGGAATTGTAGTTTTGCAACAGCTGGGGGGGCCGCTATACGTACCACCGCCATATAGTGCCCAGGTAATACCGCTATAACCTGCGGACATAGCATCACGTCCAGTGTGTGTAATATTACCTCACAGAGTCATATATGAGTATCTGTGAATAATACCGCCATATAGAACCCAGAAAGTACAAGAAAGTGCTATGCTCCTGCCCCTGAGGGGGCCCCATGATATATAGTCACAGGGGTGGTAATGTAAGGGAAGGAGGTAATGCTATTGTCGCAGTAACCTATAATACAGCAGTGTGAACGCAGACTAATGTACTACCTGTGCTCCACACGTCTTCCCGCCCTGTAATGACACGTCTTCACCACACTAAGCGCTGTTCTCAGTTACCGCCCTGTAATGACACTTGTTCACCACACTAAGCGCTGTTCTCAGTTACCGCCCTGTAATGACACGTGTTCACCACACTAAGCGCTGTTCTCAGTTACCGCCCTGTAATGACACTTGTTCACCACACTAAGCGCTGTTCTCAGTTACCGCCCTGTAATGACACGTGTTCACCACACGGAGCGCTGTTCTCAGTTACCGCCCTGTAATGACATGTGTTCACCACACTAAGCGCTGTTCTCAGTTACTGCCCTGTAATGACACGTGTTCACCACACTAAGCGCTGTTCTCAGTTACTGCCCTGTAATGACACGTGTTCACCACACTAAGCGCTGTTCTCAGTTACTGCCCTGTAATGACACGTGTTCACCACACGGAGCGCTGTTCTCAGTCACTGCCCTGTAATGACACTTGTTCACCACACGGAGCGCTGTTCTCAGTCACTGCCCTGTAATGACACGTGTTCACCACACTAAGCGCTGTTCTCAGTTACCGCCCTGTAATGACACTTGTTCACCACACGGAGCGCTGTTCTCAGTTACCGCCCTGTAATGACATGTGTTCACCACACTAAGCGCTGTTCTCAGTTACTGCCCTGTAATGACACGTGTTCACCACACTAAGCGCTGTTCTCAGTTACTGCCCTGTAATGACACGTGTTCACCACACTAAGCGCTGTTCTCAGTTACTGCCCTGTAATGACACGTGTTCACCACACTAAGCGCTGTTCTCAGTTACTGCCCTGTAATGACACGTGTTCACCACACGGAGCGCTGTTCTCAGTCACTGCCCTGTAATGACACTTGTTCACCACACGGAGCGCTGTTCTCAGTCACTGCCCTGTAATGACACTTGTTCACCACACGGAGCGCTGTTCTCAGTCAGTGCCCTGTAATGACACGTGTTCACCAAACTAAGCGCTGTTCGGAATTCCCCGGATCTGCCACCACCAACATGGCTGCTCGGGTCTGATATTCGTGGGGCCTAGGGGTGGGTTTCGTTGTGTCACCCACAGATTCGCCCCCTTCCTCGCTGTTTACCTCCCGCTTCGCTCTCACACCCGGGGACCCCGGACCACCCTGAGCCGCAGTCTGGCGGGTGCGCAGCCTCACACACCTGAGCGGGGAGACCAGGCCCGGATCACGTGACGGCGGCGGCTGGTTGCTAGGCAGCGGCTACTGGTTACTAGGAATGCAACGCGGAGGCTTCGGGGGAAAGATGGGGGTCAGCAGGCAGGTGAGGGGCTATAGGTGTACTGCTGTATATATGGGGGGATATAGGTGTACTGCTGTATATATGGGGGGCTATAGGTGTACTGCTGTATATATGGGGTGCTATAGGTGTACTGCTGTATATATGGGGGCAGGTGAGGTGCTATAGGTGTACTGCTGTATATATGGGGGGCAGGTGAGGGGCTATAGGTGTACTGCTGTATATATGGGGGCTATAGGTGTACTGCTGTATATATGGGGGCTATAGGTGTACTGCTGTATATATGGGGGGCTATAGGTGTACTGCTGTATATATGGGGGCAGCAGGCAGGTGAGGGGCTATAGGTGTACTGCTGTATATATGGGGGCAGGTGAGGGGCTATAGGTGTACTGCTGTATATATGGGGGCTATAGGTGTACTGCTGTATATATGGGGGGATATAGGTGTACTGCTGTATATATGGGGGGATATAGGTGTACTGCTGTATATATGGGGGCTATAGGTGTACTGCTGTATATATGGGGGGATATAGGTGTACTGCTGTATATATGGGGGGCAGGTGAGGTGATATAGGTGTACTGCTGTATATATGGGGGCTATAGGTGTACTGCTGTATATATGGGGGGATATAGGTGTACTGCTGTATATATGGGGGGGATATAGGTGTACTCCTGTATATATGGGGGGCTATAGGTGTACTGCTGTATATATGGGGGGCAGGTGAGGGGCTATAGGTGCACTGCTGTATATATGGGGGCTATAGGTGTACTGCTGTATATATGGGGGCTATAGGTGTACTGCTGTATATATGGGGGGATATAGGTGTACTGCTGTATATATGGGGGGATATAGGTGTACTGCTGTATATATGGGGGGATATAGGTGTACTGCTGTATATATGGGGGGCAGGTGAGGTGCTATAGGTGTACTGCTGTATATATGGGGGGCTATAGGTGCACTGCTGTATATATGGGGGGGATATAGGTGTACTGCTGTATATATGGGGGGATATAGGTGTACTGCTGTATATATGGGGGCAGGTGAGGGGCTATAGGTGTACTGCTGTATATATGGGGGGATATAGGTGTACTGCTGTATATATGGGGGCTATAGGTGTACTGCTGTATATATGGGGGCTATAGGTGTACTGCTGTATATATGGGGGGATATAGGTGTACTGCTGTATATATGGGGGGATATAGGTGTACTGCTGTATATATGGGGGGATATAGGTGTACTGCTGTATATATGGGGGGCAGGTGAGGTGCTATAGGTGTACTGCTGTATATATGGGGGGCTATAGGTGCACTGCTGTATATATGGGGGGGATATAGGTGTACTGCTGTATATATGGGGGGATATAGGTGTACTGCTGTATATATGGGGGCAGGTGAGGTGCTATAGGTGTACTGCTGTATATATGGGGGACAGTTGAGGTGCTATAGGTGTACTGCTGTATATATATGGGGGGCAGGTGAGGTGCTATAGGTGTACTGCTGTATATATGGGGGCTATAGGTGTACTGCTGTATATATGGGGGGATATAGGTGTACTGCTGTATATATGGGGGGGATATAGGTGTACTGCTGTATATATGGGGGGATATAGGTGTACTGCTGTATATATGGGGGGATATAGGTGTACTGCTTTATATATGGGGGGATATAGGTGTACTGCTGTATATATGGGGGACAGTTGAGGTGCTATAGGTGTACTGCTGTATATATGGGGGGATATAGGTGTACTGCTGTATATATGGGGGACAGGTGAGGGGCTATAGGTGTACTGCTGTATATATGGGGGGCAGGTGAGGGGCTATAGGTGTACTGCTGTATATATGGGGGGCTATAGGTGTACTGCTGTATATATGGGGGGCTATAGGTGTACTGCTGTATATATGGGGGTTTATAGGTGTGCTGCTGTATATATGGGGGACAGGTGAGGGGCTATAGGTGTACTGCTGTATATATGGGGGGCAGGTGAGGTGCTATAGGTGTACTGCTGTATATATGGGGGGATATAGGTGTACTGCTGTATATATGGGGGGATATAGGTGTACTGCTGTATATATGGGGGACAGGTGAGGTGCTATAGGTGTACTGCTGTATATATGGGGGGCAGGTGAGGGGCTATAGGTGTACTGCTGTATATATGGGGGGCAGGTGAGGGGCTATAGGTGTACTGCTGTATATATGGGGGCTATAGGTGTACTGCTGTATATATGGGGGCTATAGGTGTACTGCTGTATATATGGGGGGCTATAGGTGTACTGCTGTATATATGGGGGCAGCAGGCAGGTGAGGGGCTATAGGTGTACTGCTGTATATATGGGGGGCAGGTGAGGGGCTATAGGTGTATTGCTGTATATATGGGGGGCAGGTGAGGGGCTATAGGTGTACTGCTGTATATATGGGGGGCTATAGGTGTATTGCTGTATATATGGGGGGCAGGTGAGGTGCTATAGGTGTACTGCTGTATATATGGGGGGCTATAGGTGTACTGCTGTATATATGGGGGGCAGGTGAGGTGCTATAGGTGTACTGCTTTATATATGGGGGGATATAGGTGTACTGCTGTATATATGGGGGGATATAGGTGTACTGCTGTATATATGGGGGGCAGGTGAGGTGCTATAGGTGTACTGCTGTATATATGGGGGGCAGGTGAGGTGCTATAGGTGTACTGCTGTATATATGGGGGGCAGGTGAGGGGCTATAGGTGTACTGCTGTATATATGGGGGGCTATAGGTGTACTGCTGTATATATGGGGGGATATAGGTGTACTGCTGTATATATGGGGGGCTATAGGTGTACTGCTGTATATATGGGGGCTATAGGTGTACTGCTGTATATATGGGGGGATATAGTTGTACTGCTTTATATATGGGGGATATAGGTGTACTGCTGTATATATGGGGGCAGGTAAGGTGCTATAGGTGTACTGCTGTATATATGGGGGGCAGGTAAGGTGCTATAGGTGTACTGCTGTATATATGGGGGATATAGGTGTACTGCTGTATATATGGGGTCAGCAGGCAGGTGAGGTGCTATATGTGTACTGCTGTGTGTGTGGGGGCAGGTGAGGTGCTATGGGTGTACTGTGTGTGTGTGGGGATCATCTGGCAGGTGAGGTGCTTTAGGTGTACTGCTGTATATATGGGGTCAGCAGGCAGGTGAGGTGCTATAGGTGTACTGCTGTATATATGGGGGGATATAGGTGTACTGCTGTATATATGGGGGGATATAGGTGTACTGCTGTGTGTGTGGGGGCAGGTGAGGTGCTATGGGTGTACTGTGTGTGTGTGGGGATCATCTGGCAGGTGAGGTGCTATGGGTGTACTGCTGTATATATGGGGTCAGCAGGCAGGTGAGGTGCTATAGGTGTACTGCTGTGTGTGTGGCGGCAGGTGAGGTGCTATAGGTGTACTGCTGTGTGTGTGTGGGGGCAGGTGAGGTGTTATAGGTGTACTGCTGTGTGTGTGTGGGGGCAGGTGAGGTGCTATAGGTGTACTGCTGTATATATGGGGGGATATAGGTGTACTGCTGTATATATGGGGGGATATAGGTGTACTGCTGTATATATGGGGGACAGGTGAGGTGCTATAGGTGTACTGCTGTATATATGGGGGGCAGGTGAGGGGCTATAGGTGTACTGCTGTATATATGGGGGGCAGGTGAGGGGCTATAGGTGTACTGCTGTATATATGGGGGCTATAGGTGTACTGCTGTATATATGGGGGCTATAGGTGTACTGCTGTATATATGGGGGGCTATAGGTGTACTGCTGTATATATGGGGGCAGCAGGCAGGTGAGGGGCTATAGGTGTACTGCTGTATATATGGGGGGCAGGTGAGGGGCTATAGGTGTACTGCTGTATATATGGGGGGCTATAGGTGTACTGCTGTATATATGGGGGGCTATAGGTGTACTGCTGTATATATGGGGGGATATAGGTGTACTGCTGTATATATGGGGGGCAGGTGAGGTGCTATAGGTGTACTGCTGTATATATGGTGGGCAGGTGAGGTGCTATAGGTGTACTGCTGTATATATGGGGGGCAGGTGAGGGGCTATAGGTGTACTGCTGTATATATGGGGGGCTATAGGTGTACTGCTGTATATATGGGGGGATATAGGTGTACTGCTGTATATATGGGGGGCTATAGGTGTACTGCTGTATATATGGGGGCTATAGGTGTACTGCTGTATATATGGGGGGATATAGGTGTACTGCTGTATATATGGGGGGCAGGTAAGGTGCTATAGGTGTACTGCTGTATATATGGGGGGCAGGTAAGGTGCTATAGGTGTACTGCTGTGTGTGTGGGGATCATCTGGCAGGTGATGTGCTATAGGTGTACTGCTGTATATATGGGGTCAGCAGACAGGTGAGGTGCTATAGGTGTACTGCTGTATATATGGGGGGATATAGGTGTACTGCTGTATATATGGGGGGATATAGGTGTACTGCTGTGTGTGTGGCGGCAGGTGAGGTGATATAGGTGTACTGCTGTGTGTGTGTGGGGGCAGGTGAGGTGCTATGGGTGTACTGCTGTGTGTGTGGGGGGGCAGGTGAGGTGCTATGGGTGTACTGCTGTGTGTGGGGGGGGGGGGGTGAGGTGCTATGGGTGTACTGCTGTGTGTGTGTGGGGGCAGGTGAGGTGTTATAGGTGTACTGCTGTGTGTGGGGGGGGCAGGTGAGGTGCTATGGGTGTACTGCTGTATATATGGGGTCAGCAGGCAGGTGAGGTGCTATAGGTGTACTGCTGTGTGTGTGGGGGCAGGTGAGGTGCTATGGGTGTACTGCTGTGTGTGTGTGGGGGCAGGTGAGGTGCTATAGGTGTACTGCTGTGTGTGTGGGGGCAGGTGAGGTGCTATAGGTGTACTGCTGTGTGTGTGGGGGGGCAGGTGAGGTGCTATAGGTGTACTGCTGTGTGTGTGGGGGGCAGGTGAGGTGCTATAGGTGTACTGCTGTGTGTGTGGGGGGGCAGGTGAGGTGCTATAGGTGTACTGCTGTGTGTGTGTGGGGGCAGGTGAGGTGTTATAGGTGTACTGCTGTGTGTGGGGGGGGGCAGGTGAGGTGCTATGGGTGTACTGCTGTGTGTGTGGCGGCAGGTGAGGTGCTATGGGTGTACTGCTGTGTGTGTGGCGGCAGGTGAGGTGCTATGGGTGTACTGCTGTGTGTGTGGGGGCAGGTGAGGTGCTATGGGTGTACTGCTGTGTGTGTGGGGATCATCTGGCAGGTGAGGGGCTATAGGTGTACTGCTGTATATATGGGGGGCAGGTAAGGTGCTATAGGTGTACTGCTGTATATCTGGGGGGCAGGTAAGGTGCTATAGGTGTACTGCTGTGTGTGTGGGGGCAGGTGAGGTGCTATGGGTGTACTGCTGTGTGTGTGGGGATCATCTGGCAGGTGAGGGGCTATAGGTGTACTGCTGTCTATGTGATCAGCAGGCAGTGGGTAGGAAATTGAGTCGGCTGTATCCCGGCCAGAATGTACAGCAGGAACAGGAGTGCCATACAGTCATATTCCTTCTTGTTTTTAGGTAGCATCCGAGAATCAAGAGAATCGATCCACCATCTTGTTTAATGTATCAAAGAATGAGAGCGGCGGGTACAAGTCTCTACAGAAAAGACTGCGGGCCAGCTGGAAAATACAAAGGTGACCGAGCAGGAAGAAAATCAGACACTAAGACCTACCCCTTTAAAGGGGTAGTTCACCAGAAAAAATCCTTTTAAAATCAACTGGTGCCAGAGATTACGTCTATTAAAATATATCCAGTCTTCCAGTACTTATCAGCTGCTGTATGTCCTGCAGGAAGTGGTGTATTCTCTCCAGTCTGACACAGTGCTCTCTGCTGCCACCTCTGTCCATGTCAGGAACTGACCAGAGCAGCAGCAAATCCCCATAGAAAACCTCTCCTGCTCTGGACAGTTCCCGACATGGACAGAGGTGGCAGCAGAGAGCACTGTGAGACTGGAAAAAATACAGTACTACCTCTGTTCTCAAACACAATCGGTTCTGGAAGGCGGCTCCAGAACCAAGCTGTATGTTCTTATAGGGGACAATGTCAATGTGTTTGTGCTTTACTCCTGCAGAGTATAAAGAGCTCCAGTTTGACGGCACCTCTGCTCAGGGGCCCATAATGCTGATAAGACGGCCCTGTCTGTAGTACCCCTTTACGTACTACACTAACAACATATCAATATAGTATAGTGTACAGGATGGTCCTTGGGACATATAATACAGGTCACCAGGTGTCGGTCCTGGGGATTTCCTACCTTTCAACTACTTTCTAATACTCTTACTTTTTGGGGTGTTTCCTGTTACTTGTTTTTTTTCTCTCTTTAGTTTGAAAGAAGACATTACAGCTGAGAAGTTGTCAGGTGTCAGACTGTGGATCACTGCTGGACCCAGAGACAAGTTCACCGCAGCCGAGGTTATTATCACCGCTCTCTCCTCTGGTATCTGTAGTCTTCTCCGGAGTGCCAGCGTCTGAGATGCTGCTCGTAATAACCCCCCCCTCCTGTATGTGTCGATGTTAGAGGACTCCTTTAGGAATTCACTGCTTGTCTTGTCCATTATATTCCACAGTTTGACGCTCTGAAGCAGTTTCTAGAGAAAGGTGGAGACATCCTGGTTATGCTGGGAGAGGGTGGAGAGGCCAAATACGACACCAATATCAACTTCTTGCTGGAAGAATATGGCATAATGGTGAATACTGGTAAGAATAGGCCGGGGTTGTTTGTTACCATTCAAGGGTTGTTGTTTCAGGCGCAGTTTAATATCAGTAGAAATGGCTAATGTGACCGGCAGTAGAAGGAACCCATTCTGCTCCTTGGTGTCAGAGAGCCTGGTTACACAGTAGTCACTCCTCTGATGATGGAGAATGATTGGGGATCATTTATTTACCCTGATGTGTCTCTCTCTTTTTATTCTTTTGCTGTGAAGATGCGGTGGTGAGAAACGTTTACTACAAGTACTTCCACCCCAAGGAGGCGCTCATTTCCAATGGAGTATTGAACCGGTAAGTCCAGGGAGCAGAAACACGTCTCTGATCAGCAGAAATGTTTGTTAATAGTTTATTATATTCTAACCAAGTGTGATAAAAGCCATTTGTATTCTGACCCTTCTCTGTGTATCTAAGGCTCGCACCTAGAAGGAGTTCCTACCATAGCAGCATTACCCACAAGGCTTAACCCTAAGGGCTCTGTCACACACTGTTGGTTCCTAACCTTTTAGGGTGCGTTCACACCTACAGGATCTGCAGCAGATTTGATGCTGTGTTCAGTTATTTAAATGAAATCTGCTGCAGAAAATCAGCTGCAGACCCTGTAGGTGTGAACGCACCATTAAACTGCATTTAAAAAGCATGTAAATGTCAATTAGATGTGATATGCATTTTTATGGTGTTTTAAAGGGGAACTATCAGCAGGTGAGACAACCTGCTGATATGTCCCTATTGCACAGGAGACGCTCAGGAGGAAGGTATGTCTCTTAGGGTATGTGCACACTGAGGAAAAGGCGAGGAATTAGGTGAGGAATTGGAGAGGAATTTCAGCTTGAAATTCCTCCCGTAAAATATGTACAGAGAAAAGTCCCATTGTGTTCAATGGGTTTTCTGCTCTGTTGTTCACACTGCAGAATTTCCGAGCAGAATTTTCTGCTATAGATCTGCTAAAGGAATCCTATAGAAGTCAATGGGGGGGCTTAAATTCTGCTTGAATTCTGCCTGAAAACTTTCTGCTTTAATTCCTCAAGAATTGCTCAGTATGCACATACCCTTATAGTATGTCTCCTACCTTCCTCCTCTGTGCCGTTTCGGTGCAGTTAGCTGTTTGTCCCACGGTTCGGTAAGACCAAGTAAGCTTTCCGGTCCAGTGAGACCATGAGGAGCAATGGGGTACCAATCCTGCCCACACCACTGATTATAATTCAAGAGGGTGGGGCTGGCCGGGGGCTATGGTGGCAGGGCAGTGACCTAAGGGTGCCCCAGTGCTCCTAACAGTCTCACTGGACCTTGGAGCAAACTACTAACTGCACCGGAACAGCGCCGAGGAGGAAGGTAAGAGGCATGCTATAGGAGACACACTATAGGAGACATACCCTCCTCCTCAGCGTCTCCTGTGCAATAGGGACATATCAGCAGGTTAGATTTGGCAAACCTTGGCTGTAAAAATATAATGTGAACCTACAAAAATTATTTATGGGTAAACTGGAAAGAAATAAATCTGTCAAGCAGTAAAACGGTAAATTTATTCTGAAAGTCAATCTATTTTATATAGTTTTTGTTTTTCAGTCGTTTTACTACTTTCTAAAGAAATGTGAGGCCTAATTTTTTTGTGACCTGTAGTTTTTGTCCCACCAACACTTACTGACAATAATCGGCCGTTGTAAAAGGGCCAGCGAACAGGCGTCAAACCATGAAACTCTTGTTTGTCCGCTAATCGCATATTTCAATCGAGCATTTAAACCATCGGTTGTCACTCGCCCTCATTTTGTGTCAATAGAGCTTGTGCTTGTGCTTTGCATCCTGGGAGGTGTAGTTCATACACCAGGACTGTACACAATGCAGGTTAAGGTGATGGTCCAGTCTAATCTGTGACTGGTTCTATCAGTTTGATACCAGAGGATAAATAATCGGTTGTTTTTGTCACTTCTGACAGGGAGATCAATAGAGCGGCTGGAAAGAACATCTCAGCGGTCACTGATGATGAAGGTGAAGGGAACAACTCACAGTAAGTTCTCGAAAGAAAGAGAAGCTGAAATACATTGGAAAAGCTGAATGTGTGCCATGTGTTACTCTTCATTAAGCTTTATACAATGCTAATACTCTCGACTGATGTAATATAGAAAACAGGCCTTTGTATACATGCCTGTTATATAACATGCTTAAAGTGTCATTTAAAATATTTCTGCAATTTCTGTGATTGGTTTTATTAAGCCTAAGAGTTTCCTTCTGTACTCACTAAAGCTTCCCCCCCCCCCCCAACACACACACACACACACACACACACTTTTTATCTGCCCATTGTTAGGCAAAATTGTCTTCAGTACAATTGCCCTGTACTGAAGGCAGGTTCTGCTGAGCCCATCAAAACTTAAAGGGGTTATCCACCTTAAAGCTAAAAGGTAAAATGCTAGCTGATCTTACCCATCAAGTCCCCCTGAGTATTTTGAGCTGTCTTCTGTCTTTCTAGCTGCTGCCGTTCCTAAACGACAAGTTTTTCTAAAAGCCGATCTATACCCAAGATGGCGCTGGCCAGGAGACTACATTTCCCGTCATGTATCTTCCTGATTGGTCCATTTGTGTACTCCCTCCCTCAGCTTTCTTTCCTGCCCACTGCTGTCATTACTATTGCACAGTAAACAAAGGGTTGTATTTTTCTTTCCTGTTTGTGCTCACTTAGCGGGGTTGGCGGTCGCTGACTGACACGGTGGTGAGTTAGTGTAGAGACTCATGTGAACCAGGACGCCGGCACGTGGTACATGGGGCAATATGGTTTGATCAAATTATATACCAACATCCTGGGGTTGGTTTTTAAATGTAGCCGAGCGGCATTAGTGTCAGCCATAGGTGTGAGGTGCAGCTCCTTTCTCTTCTTGTCTGTATTTTTCTTTGCTTTTGCATCACATCACCCCAGTTTGTATTCCATACTAGCTGATGATGTAGCAGAGCTGACGCGCGGATGGTGTAGCTATGTGCTGCATAATGGTCATCTCTTTAGCGGGGTTGGGGGGGGTCTAGTGTAGGTTTAGATTTCTGTCTCTAAGAACATCCATAACACTTACAATATACAGAGTTGTGATACAAAGACAGCTACATATGGCTGCATTCACTGACAGCAAGCAGAGATAGAACTATAACGCTTCATTTTACAGAGACCTAGGCTCAGGGACACATGAAAGCAGCTCAGGTGCATGGAGATGATGCCAATGACAATAGATAACTAACCCAGCCCCCAGAGAGGAGATCACATGTCCTGTGACTTTAAAGGGAGGGGGGAAGAGGGAGCTAAGTGTTGTCAGAGAGAAAATGATTTTAGTTATCCAGAGCGGGAAAATATGAGAAAAAAAAACAGGGAAAGATGGATCGTTTAGAATATAGTTTTTGTTACTCGGATAACCCCTTTAAAGGGGCAGGTTCCCAGTGCTTACCTGTGAGCTTTGTGAGAGAAGATTGCAGGATGATGTGCTGTGCAGGGCTGCCTTTTCTCCTCTCCGTGCTCTCTCATCCCCCCCCTTGGCCTCTCCCCTCTCCATAGACTATAATGGACACATAAATCCTGCTTCTTCTAAAATAGGAAATTAGCTTTCTGAGGACAGAAGGAATCTTTTCCTTAATAAAACCTATTACAGAGTTTCCTAAAATCGCTTGTACTATTGATGCTTATTGATTTCTGAAAAATGATGAGAGTTACACTTTAATGTAGTTACACTTTAATTCAGTAGCTACCCGTCCTCTACCCATGTTCCCCTCTTCTCTTTACAGGGGTTTGACCTTTGTTTACCCATTTGGTGCCACGCTTAACGTTATGAAGCCTGCAGTGGCTGTCCTGTCCACGGGGTCAGTGAGTTTCCCGCTGAACAGACCGGTCATGGCGTTCTATCATTCTAAGGTAATACAAGATAAAAAGTGAGTGTGATGTTCTGTCCTATGCTGTGCTAGGCATACTGATCGCTACTTCACTATAGGCCTGAAAAAGATACAGGGTGTCGGTTTTGTCAGGTTCATAGAGTCGAATCGAGCACCAGTTGGCGTGTCAATCCACCATCCATTAAACCAGACTGGAGAGAATACACCACTTCCTGTAGGACATACAGCAGCTGATAAGTACTGGAAGACATTTTATATAGGAGTAAATTACACATCTCTGGCACCATTTGATTTGAAAGAAAAAAATGGTGAACTACCCCTTTAAGAGCCCTATTCCATTGGACGATTATCGTTCAGATTATCGTTAAATCGTTCGAATCTAAACGATAATCGTTCGGTTGAAATGCAGTTAACGATTAATGACCGAAGGAGAAATCGTTGATCGCTTTATAAGACCTGGACCTATTTTTATTGTTGCTCGTTCGCGAATCGTTCACATTGAATAAGACATCGTTCGGTCGTTCGCAATAGATACAAACGCAATAGCGAATAAATAGCGAAGAAAAACCGATCGCAATTACGATCATAAGTAACGATTGTCGTTGCATGGAAATGAGTGAATGTTTTCAGGTCTTTGGGCCCTATTCTACCAGACGATTATCGTTCGCATAATCGTTAGCGATTAACGATCTCAAACGACTGCCATTGGGAAAGACCTGAAAACGTTCACTCATTTCCATGGAACGATAATCGTTACTTATAATCGGATTTGCAATAGTTTTTTCTTTGCTACTTATTCGCTATTGCGTTTGTATCTACTGCGAACGACCAAACGACGTCTTATTAATGCGAACGATTTGCGAACGAGCAACGATAAAAATAGGTCCAGGTCTTATAAATCAATCAACGATTTCTCGTGCGGTCGTTAATCGTTAACTGCATTTTAACCGAACGATTATCGTTTAGATTTGAATGATTTAACAATAATCTGAACGATAATTGTCCGGTGGAATAGGGCCCTTTCGCAATAGCGGTCGTTTGAGATTGTTAATCGTTAACGATTATGCAAACGATAATCATCCGGTGGAATAGGGCCCTAAAGCCTAGCCTGGTCACTTTTAAAGTTAAAAAGAAATTGGACAACCCCTGGCTCCACAGCAGGGATCGGAACGGCGTTATACCGGCAGCAGGGCGGGAGCCAGGAGGGGGTATGGATGCTTTACCTCTCCTTACTCCATAGTTTGAGTTATGTCTTTCTGATCCTCTGCAGTGTTGCCCTCCCAATTTTCTCTAGTTCCAGACATTTATCTGGCCTTTGTTCTTAAGTGTAGTGTATATGTGTATGTGTGTGTGTATATATATATATATATATATATATATATATATATATATATATATAATATATACACACTCACCGGCCACTTTATTAGGTACACCTGTCCAACTGCACGTTACCACTTAATTTCTAATCAGCCAATCACATGGCGGCAACTCAGTGCATTTAGGCATGTAGACATGGTCAAGACAATCTCCTGCAGTTCAAACCGAGCATCTGTATGGGGAAGAAAGGTGATTTGAGGGCCTTTGAACGTGGCATGGTTGTTGGTGCCAGAAGGGCTGGTCTGAGTATTTCAGAAACTGCTGATCTACTGAGATTTTCACGCACAACCATCTCTAGGGTTTACAGAGAATGGTCCGAAAAAGAAAAACCATCCAGTGAGCGGCCGTTCTGTGGGTGGAAATGCCTTGTTGATGCCAGAGGTCAGAGGAGAATGGGCAGACTGGTTCCAGCTGATAGAAAGGCAACAGTGACTCAAATAGCCAACCGTTACAACCAAGGTAGGCAGAAGAGCATCTCTGAGTGCACAGTACGGCCAACTCTGAGGCAGATGGGCTACAGCAGCAGAAGACCACACCGGGGGCCACTCCGCTCAGCTAAGAACAGGAAACTGAGGCTACAATTTGCACAAGCTCATCCAAATTGGACAGTAGAAGATTGGAAAAACGTTGCCTGGTCTGATGAGTCTCGATTTCTGCTGCGACATTCGGATGGTAGGGTCAGAATTTGGCGTCAACAACATGAAAGCATGGATCCATCCTGCCTTGTATCAACAGTTCAGGCTGGTGGTGGTGGTGTCATGGTGTGGGGAATATTTTCTTGGCACTCTTTGGGCCCCTTGGTACCAATTGAGCATGGTTGCAACGCCACAGCCTACCTGAGTATTGTTGCTGACCATGTCCATCCCTTTATGACCACAATGTACCCAACATCTGATGGCGACTTTCAGCAGGATAATGCGCCATGTCATAAAGCTAGAATCATCTCAGACTGGTTTCTTGAACATGACAATGAGGTCACTGTACTCCAATGGCCTCCACAGTCACCAGATCTCAATCCAATAGAGCATCTTTGGGATGTGGTGGAACGGGAGATTGGCATCATGGATGTGCAGCCGACAAATCTGCGGCAACTGTGTGATGTCATCATGTCACTATGGACCAAAATCTCTGAGGAAGCTTCCAGCCCCTTGTTGTATCTATGCCACCAAGAATTGGGGCAGTTCTGAAGGCAAAAGGGGGTCCAACCCGTTACTGGCATGGTGTACCTAATAAAGTGGCCGCTGAGTGTATATATTTATATATATATATATAATATATAATCTCATTTAGATGCCATTTGTTCGGGTATTTGCCCCCTGTAGATGAGCTCCTTCATTGGTGATGACATCTGATGTACATACATAGAGATGTTAGGGATTCTCCATGCACAGTTTCCCCTTTATGAGCAGGGTGCAGTGCATTGTGGGAGGTTGGATGACATTTGCACAGTTGGCACGTTATACCCTCTTACACATTGGGGCACTAAAAGGAATTTTAACATTTATGTTCATTAAAGGGAAGCCTTTCTCTCTCTCTCTGGGGAGGTTTTGACATTTAACTCTTCTATATTTAACATTTTAGCAGCGAGACCTGAGATCTGTCACTTTAGATGCCTCAGTTATGAACACATTAACAATGAGCCCACCATCGTCTTGTACAGTGGTGCGCCTCAAACTTTGGCTCCCCAGTTGCAGAACTACAGCTCCCAGCATGGCCTGACAGCCAAAGGAGAAGATTCAAAGGGAATTTCTTGCACGTAGTAGAATAAAATAACTAAATTTACTGGGGGATCCCCCAACTGCAAGGGTGCAGGGAAGGGATGATGTCCCGTTATTGATCACATAGCCCTGCCTAAAGAGACTGTCAGCTGTTTCTGCTGTCCAATCTCAGGGTGGCATAAACTAGTGACAGAGAACTGAGCAGAATGATATATCACTTACATTGTCCTGTACAGCTGATCCAGAGGTATCCTCCTGAATAACATGGACAATAAGTAGTTCTCTCCATTATGCGCATGTGCTCAGTAGTCCTGGATATTTATGAGCAGCAGAAAACTCCGCCCACCAGCTGCTGATTGGCAGTTATCCATCCATGTGTATAGGCAGTCAGCTGTCAATCAGAAGCTGGAGGGCGGGGGGAGGGGTGTGGCTAGAATCCTATTCTCCTGCATATTAGGAGAACAGCTGAACAGAATCATGTAAGTAGTACTCGATCTGTTTAGCATTTATATCACTAGTTTATGCTGCCCTCATTTAAGGCCACATAAACCTAGTGACAGACTCCCTTTGAATCCATTCCTCCTAATGTGAATCACATCATCAGTGAGGGCGGGCTGGTGTTGCCTAAACAACACCTTTTATCTCTTACATTTTATACAAACTCTTAATAGGTAATCACTGATAGATTACACTAAATATTTTCTATCTTAAGTCGATGTATCTGGTCTATTGGCTAGACATGGGCTAATTCCGCTTGCTGGTATCTTTTCAGCCACATGGAGGTAAACTGGCTGTGGTCGGATCATGTCACATGTTCAACGATCAGTACCTGGATAAGGAAGAAAATGCCAAGATTCTGGTGAGGATTTCTCTGATTTACTAGTGTATGATGGTGGAGGTGGGTACAGCATTCAGCTATCTCCATCCTGCTGTCACCCCATTCAGCCCTGACTGCTGTGTCATCCACACAGGGACCCAGGACCCCTAATATAATCAATGAGGGTCCCTGTGATCAGACACTCATCCCCTCCGCACGGAAACAAGAATTTATGGGAAAAGCCCTTATAGATGTGTCTGAGAAGTAACAGTGATGGATAGGCCAATAAGGTCAAATGTGTAATTGGTTTATAATGACTTTGTATTACTGCCCGTCCCTTTCAGGCATCTGTTTTTTTTTTTCTACACCATTGGCCTGTAGTAAAACTGACATATCATCTATGTTCCTCAAGTCAGTACAATTACAATTTAGTATAACTTATTATTATTTTCTTTCACTGCTTTTAAAAAATTAAAATAGTTTAAAAAAAAAGTTAAAATCCCTCTATTCCCTCCTTATACCGCTGTTATTTGTTGCTCTATGGGGCGTCATTTTTGTGCCATGATCTGTACTTTCTAGCTTTACCTTGCTTTTATATGACTTTTTGATAACTTTTTTTTTTTAATTATTATTTAAGTTTTTCTTGATGTGACCAGAAATCAGCAGTTTTGCACTTATGTGTTTTTAGGCATCTACCATATGAGATTAGGGATTTGATAATTTAATAGTTTGGGCAATTCCGCACACGGTGACAGCGGATATGTTTATTTCTATTTATAAAATGGGAGAAGGGGGAGATTTAAACCTTTGTTATGGGATGGGATTTTTTTATTAATGTATAAAAAAAAAAATTCACACTAATTTGTAGTCTAAATAAGGTTCTTCCATGAGCAACGCACTGATTGTACTGCATTGATCTATGTAATCTGTGCTCAATTGCAAAGGGTTTTTGAAGCCCCTAGTAATCGATCACATCGAATACATCACTGAAACCTGGCCTGGTAAGTATGATGGATCACACCCCTGCAATCACTTTGTCAGGGGGTGACCCTGCCAGCTGACCACCAGGGAAGTATTTTAACCCCTTCACAACCCGACCAATCTAATAATCTTCGGCTGTTTACGGCCCCAAACAAGTGCCGATCAGCAAGATCAGTGCTTGTTTGCAGTGCCTTTAGAAGGCACAATAAATTGAGCAGCTGGGCCACACAGTCACTTTTAAATCTTTTGTTTTCCGCCGTATATCCCCTGTTTACACAGGAAGACATCTGCCCGATAGCGATATATTTTGCTGCAGTACAAAAGATGCGACTAGCAGAGGATGGGGCGTTTTCCTGCGTCGTTTCTACACGGACCGATTATTGGCTGGAGGAGCGTTTATAGCTACACTCCCGTCCAGTGATCGGCCTGTGTATAAGGGCCTGTAAACCAGGTGTGTCAGCATTGGGGAACCTCTCTACTCTGTATAGTAGATGCCACCATCTCACACAGTGATATTTCTGACTTGTTGTTACCAGGATGTTCTCATGCAGTGGCTCACTACTAATGATATCCAGCTAAACCAGATCGATGCCGAAGCCCCAGAGGTGAGTGGAACAGGATCTGCCTAAAGGCATTATCCAGCGCTACTAAAACATGGCCGCTTTCATCCAGAGACAGCACCGCTCTTGTCTCCAGTTTGGATGTAGGTTTTGAAACTTAATTTCATTGAAGTGAATGGAGATTAATTGCAAACCGCACCTGACCTGGAGTGGTGCTGTCTCTGGAAGAAAGCGGCCATGTTTTTGTAGTGCTGGAGAACCCCTTTAATCCTGTGGCGTAGTCTATAACACATGAGGCATTGAAGCCCTTGTCTCTCCTTTTCCTGCTGTGAACCCTCTTATCCTTTCAGGTTTCCGATTACACCATGATCCCCGACACCAACAAATTATCCCAACAGCTGCGGGTTTGTCTGCAGGAAGGAGATGAAAATCCTCGGGATTTCACCACCTTGTTTGACATGAGCATCTACCAGCTGGATACTTCTTCTCTATCCAAAGTCATAAAGTAGGTGTCAGGCTCCATATTGTATTCTCGTTTTTTATCATAATTCTGTCCCAGCCATTGGTTTCTGATGTCCCTCATGATTACAGAGCCTATAAGGAGCTGAATGTGAAGCATGAGACCCTGCAGCTCATCCAGCCACAGTTTGAGGCTCCGCTCCCGGCGCTCCAGCCTGCTGTAAGTACTTTATAAAGCCTTCCTGCATAATCTGAAAGTCATGATCATAAATTGTCATTTAAAGGGGAACTCCAAGAACTCTAAAAATACAAGGAGATCAGGAAGTGGTAGAATCCCAGAATGCCTTGCTTTCCCTCAGCTCTCCATATTGCACCCTTCCCACCTTGCTCACTCCCCTTCCACAGCAATTACGACAGCTCCCTGCCCAGAGGTGCTGCGGGGCATTACTGTACACAGCAGACTATCTGTCTACCCAGTAAAAGCTGCTGTATCATTTCCTGTCTGCTTTTTTGGTGCCATTGTTCAGCACAAGGTAGCATGCTGTAATCACCTTATTCTTGCCAATAAAGAAATATGGATATGATGGGGAGATAGTGATGTAGGCTGTAGGGACTGTTCAGAGGTGATGACATCACTTAGGGGTGGGACTGGAGCTTAAAGGGGGGGTACTCTGGAGAAAATCTTTTTCTTTCAAATCAACTGGTGTCAGAAAGTTATTTAGATTTGTAACTTCTATTTAAAAATCTCCAGTCTTCCAGTGCTTATCAGCTGCTGTATGTCCTGCAGGAAGTGGTGTATTCTCTCCAGTCTGACACAGTGCTCTCTGCTGCCCCCTCTGTCCATGTCAGGAACTGTCCAGAGCTGCACCAAATCCCCATAGAAAACCTCTCCTGCTCAGGACAGTTCCTGACATGGACTGAGGTGGCAGCAGAGAGCACTGTGTCAGATTGACATGCTGCACATGTAATATCCGGACTGCAGATCTGTTTCCATATCTTATCTTATCCTCATGGTGTAATTCGCATGAATACTTTTTCCTCCTCTCACCCTTTAGGTATTCCCTCCATCGTTTCGGGAACCTCCCGCTCCGGCCCTCGAACTGTTTGATTTGGATGAGAATTTCTCTTCTGAAAAATCCCGTCTTGCTCAGATAACCAATCGCTGTGAGTGCTACGTAGACTTGTCCTATACGTTGTATTGGTTCATCCGGTGGGCGCATTATACTCTATTTCTAGCTTGTATTGGGGATCATTCAGTAATACCGATACTCCCGTTTTTCAGATTTTTTTTGGACAGTGATGAATGTGAGAAGAAACATGGACAGAGCTTGTGAGCTGCACCGTCCACTTATCAAAGCTTTCTTACCTGGCAGCAGCAGATCCATCACCAGGACGGGCGCTCTGTTCCTGGATCTGGTACCCGCTGCTCTGGGTAGTGACTGGCACGCTGTTTGTTCTATGTGTCAGAAGTAATAAATCTTTCTAATTTACTGAAGCACAATCCATAGGCTGCCATAGACGTATAATTACTTCAGGTCAGGACGCTGGCTCTCAGCAATCACTCCGCTGTTCTTTGTATTTTCTTATTTAGCTCTTTAAAGGGAACCTGTCACCTCTTACATTCTGCGTGAAACACAAGTTGTGGCCTCTGGTGATTTCTTAGCAACCGCGTCCCCCACAGTTCTTAGATCTATCTTGTTTGGGTATAGGAAAAGATCAATGAGGAGGTGGGGAGAAGCCGCTGGGCACCACCCCAATAACTTTTGCTCCACACTAAACGTTTTTTTTTTTTTTTTTTGGAACGTTTTGATGCGCAGGAGAGCCATGGGTACAGCAAGTGATACGCAGCTTTATTAATTCCTGTGGAGGTGTCGGAGAGAGTCGAGTACATGGCCCTTCTGGCACACTTGGCTCTTTCTGTCGGCTCCATAGGAATGAAAAAAGATGGAGATTGGCGGGGGGTATAAAGGTCACAACTTCCGTGATCTCTTACTCCTGTGGAAATACTGTCCCCGAGAGATGGAGCACCCTGGACCTGACATGCCTTGATGCTTGAGGGTTTTTTTTTTTTTTTTAATCTAAAGAGATTATTCTTTCATTGCTGGGATAGTTTATCAGTATCTGATTGGTAGGGTCCTGCACCCCCACTGATCAGCTGCTTGCTGGAGCTCAGCTGTTATTTAAGTGACTGGGAGCTGAGCCGCAGTAACCCAGCATGGCAAGGTTGATGGCCTATCCTGGGGAAAACCCTGGAAAATCCTTTATGCTTTGAAACCGCCCGGTAAAACACCTTGTGCTCAGTATTTGGCATCTGTAATCTGTATACCTAATAACATCTCTCCATATATACAGCCAACCCACATCCAGTATGCAGTATATCTAATGGGACTGTATATGTTGTATCTCCCTATCCTATAGGCACAGAGGATGACCTGGAGTTCTATGTACGGAAGTGTGGAGATATCTTGGGGGTAACTGGAAGTCTACCAAAGGAAGAACAAGACGCCAAACACATTCTCCAACACATATTTTTCCAAGTCGTTGAATTCAAGAAACTTAATCAGGTATAAAGCACATGAGTTCACCACTAGGGCCTGCGGCGGAGAGAGGCACCAAGGAGTAATAGCCTGTTCTTGCAGAGCGGGACATTTTCTTAAGGGAACAGAAAGTTAAAATGTTTTAAAAATATTTTTGTTTTGAGATCAGACTTAGAACGTGCCGCACCCCTACAATGTGAGAGTAAAGGGGGGCCATACACCTTCAATATCCCACCAGCCCTCCGTTCTCTGCATACACAGGAATGTTCATGGCTGAACTTTCCTGTGTTCAGGTGGAAGAAAAGGTTAGGCCACGGCTAAAGAACTCTGGCAGAACTAAGGGGCCAGGTAGTGATTTTCCATCATGGCTGACACCTATCTCAACCGACCTAATCGGTTGGTGGATGGTCAAGAGAGCCCCATATACCTTATGCTGCGCAAGCAACAGCTATGGTCGACCAAAGTATAAGGTATATGGGGACCTTAAAGGGGCTATCCAGTGCTGCAAAAACATGGCCACTTTCTTCCAGAGACAGCATGACTCTTTTCTCCTGGTCAGCTGTGGTTTGCCATTAAGCTCCATTCACTTCAATGGAAATGAGTTACAAAACCCCACCCAAACTGTAGACAAGAAAGGGGCTGTCTCTGGAATAAAGTGGCCATTTTTGTGTAGCGCTGGATAACCCCTTTAAGGGTTCCTATTTCTCTTTTGCTTCGCTTTCTCTATTGTCAGCGAGTTACCGACAGATGAACAGGAAAGCGATCACCTGATCAGCTACGGTATGCAGGCCTAAAAATCATTGTTCGTAAACTGGGAAAGTGTGGTGACAATGGTAAACATGAAGGGTGGCGCGAACAGTCTAGCCATTGTGCCGCCCTGTCTGCCAGATGATTGAGCCATGTAAAGGCTCCTTAAGGTGCGGCGAGGTATAGGCTGGTTCAGTCCCTTGGGTACAATGCCCATATTGTCCTACCATCCATTGATGTTGCCGTTTGTCACTTCTGTTGCAGGAACATGACTTGGATACCAGCGAGACAGGTTTCCAGAGCAGCTGAGAATCGTAACCCTCACACCAGCTGAATTCCCAAAAGAAGACCCGTCCGCTCTATTTATTCATGGTTTTTATAATTTTTTTATTCTGTCGTGTGTAGCAACCTTGTAAATACGCTGTTTGTATGAGAAACGTTCGGATTAAATCCCTTTCAATATACAGACACATGGGAGCCGCGGTCTTGCTTTCCTGGCCGTTTGGCAGAGGGATCTAGAGGGCAGATCCGGCTGAGGCTGGAGGTTTATGTGGTGGCACAGTGTTTGTTATGCCAGCCAGAGGATGACTGGCGCTGCCCATTGCAGCTGTACCCTGGGTAGGTGTCATAGTGCATTAGTGTTAGGCTGGGACTAGCCGTACTGGAGCGGTGTGCCAGCAATAGCAGCGGTAACATTCCTCAGGCACACAATGTTCTCATGCAAATGATCCATCCTGCCATGTCCTCGGAGCTGGCTGACCCCTTCTGTGCCGGCCAGCCTGCTCCGCGCCTCCATCCAGGGGAACACGCTAGTTTCATTTGTTTTCTCTCCACATTGGAAGTTTATCACCCAGGGAGGATTTAGACGCAGTTTGTTCAGTAGATTTGAGAACAAAAAAAAAAAACTCTTCCATCTTCTCTTAAAATGAATGAATGCAAAGAACAGCAGGAAAGCCTGAGATATTAGAAGTGTCGGTGAATTACAAAGAGGCATGTGACCATGGCTCGCCCACACACTGCCTCCTGTCCAGTCCTCCGGGTAATTATTCACAGTACAGACAAGCCAGTGTATTCTGCTCGGCCTAAATGAGTACTGTGGAGGCGCTGGGCAGAGCACGGGAGGCGTTCTCTTTCATCGTAATGATGGACTCGCGGCACATGTGATGTCTGGAGATCGTACGCTGGACTGGAAAAAAATGCACAAAATATTCACTTATAACTAATGGACGAAGCAAAGACTGGAAAGATAACTAAAAAAAGGGTTACTGGCTTCTGACATTGTCTTAAAGGGCTAGAGCCAAATACTGAAACCTGTTGCTGTTCTACTTTGTTTTTTTACTTTTGTTTCTAATTGTACATTATTACAGGGGCGGCCATCTTGCCTGAGCTGTTTTAACAGCATTTAGAGAGATACTTTACAGTAAGCCTCAGGGACCTAGGCAACAATAGATAGGACCTGTTCCATTTATTGTAAGGGGAAATATTAGGCTAAACTGTGAGCTTCATCTATTATCAGAAAATGACTTATTGTGTTAATAATAGAGCTGAATGAACCTGGAGCAGCTGGAGTCCATCCGAACCCGATCGTTCGGCATGTGATTAGCGGCGGCTGCTGAAGTTGGATAAAGCCCTAAGGCTATGTGGAAATCATGGATATAGTTATTGGCTGTATCCATGTTCTCCAGACAACCTTAGAGCTTTATCCAAGTTCAGCAGCCGCCGCTAATCAAATACCGAACGATCAGTTCGGACAGACTCCAGCATGCTCCAGGTTCGCTCATCTCTAGTTGATGATGTTTCACTGTTAAACTTTTTTTTAAAGAATTTTTCGTGACCTTTTTCCTAATTTTCCATTTTTCTATCTATATTATAAAATAATCCTGATATCCTGCAGTTCTCATTCTGACGACTGGGGATAAAACTAAGCTAAGATTTCCTGTTGTGTCTGTGGTGATAAGAGGAGGCTGCAGTAATCTGTACAGAATTGCAGCGTCATGTGACACCAGGAGAGGAGACAATAGCAGCTCCCTGAGGAATGATCTCTTCACAGGTCACATGTCTCACATCCATACCAAGGGGACAGACTCTGTCTGTTGTCCTCTATGTCCATGAGCCAGGCTGTAAAGCATGTAACTAAATGCTGCTAAAAGCAGCCCAAAAAGTTAGTGAGAAAGTAGAAACAGATTAGAAGAAAAGAAGTTTTTTTTTTTTTCATATATATACACACACAGTGGTGCCTTGGATTAGGAGTATAATCCGTTCCAGGTCCGTGCTTGTAATCCAAATCCACTCTTAAACCAAGGCAAATTTTCCGATAAGAAATTATAGAAATGCAGACAATTGGTTCCACACACCAAATATAATGATTTATTATTCTGAATAACATATAAAACAGATGAAACAAACATTCAGAAACAGCAGAATCTGTGATATTATAAATTACTGTACAGTAATGGAGAGGATGGGAAACACAAGGGCGGAGAGAGACTGCAGGGAGCAGGAAGGAATGAGCAGGACAGATGTGGGCAGATACAAGCAGCGCTCTCTGTCCGGGGAGAGAGGGGTTACAGCTATGGAGAGATTACCTCCACAGTCCTGTCCCCTGGTGTAAGCCCCAGCCTGAAGTGGATCTGCTATGATTTGGAAAGGTGAGGGAGACTTCCTGGATCAGAGTACAGGGCAGTAGACCCCGCTATGCCGACCATGCCCCTCCCCCACTCCCCCTCCCACCCAGTACAGGGAGCTCTTACACCAAAGCAATGCTCTTACACCAAGTCACTATTTAGAAATGCTCAAACCAAAACGCTCTTAAACTAAGTTACTTTTAAACCAAGGTACCACTGTATGTGTGTGTGTATGTGTATATCTTTTTATTTAATTTTTAACATTTTTACATCCTTCAAGGATTATTTTAAGATATAGATGGAGAATTAGAGAAGAAAATATCACCAAAATTATTTTTTTTAAATCAAAGTCATAAAATCTTTATTTAAATAATTTTTATTTTTTATTTTTGAAACCGTGTCAAGCTTTAAAGTTGATTTCAGGTTATGCAGTAAGCAGCCAAGCTTATACTACTCTACTGCTGGTATATAATATAATATGACAGGACCTGTGTGCAACCCTCCCCTTATTTACCTCCCCCTGTCCTGGTCTCAGAGGACCATCTCATCTGCTGGTTAGCAAAGCGGGCACATCCATGTGCCAGCCTCAGCAGAACTGTATGACTGCATGCTCTGCCCACCATCACACCATGATGCCAGCCAGATGCCGGGGTGCAGTGTACCAGCTAGGAGTATTTCTCTAATCGCCCTATGACCGTATCCTTGGAGCGTCCATCCCCTTTTAACAAGACCAGAAAGGGGAGGGTGTCAGGGTTCTGCCCCTCTAGGACGGAGACGCTGGGATTAGGCCTCTCTTATACTGCTTACCGGGGCTTTCAGGTTACCCGGGTGGCATAAGTCTCTGGTGTCGGAGCCGCCTGCCAGTCTAGCGCTGCTGGCTCCCCACCTGCATAGGTGAATCTTCCCCCTCCTGTCTGCGGGTGCAGTGGCAGGCTTGGCCTGGGCATCCGTCTGTGCATCCATGCGGCCGTGCATTTTGTTTACAGCAATAAAATATTACTGTAGTGTTTGAGTTGTTATACGTGCTGAGCCTTATACCCAGAATTCTGACCCTCGGATCTCCGAATGTCATGTAGAATAAATCCGGTGAGGTCACTTTCTACATTTACTTTTCAGACCTCACTGGCATCAGACATTCTGTCGGGGAACATAAAGGGTTAACAAAAGTCCTCCAACTCCGAGAACTCTGCTGCTCCTAACTGGACGAGACTCAGAGGACTCATCAGATGACGCGCTTGCCATTTGTTAACTAAAAATGTGTAGTACAAGAAGTCACCAGGCGGTGGCGCTGTAGTGGTCACTATTTTATTTGCATAATTGGAAGATTTCACAGGTAAACTGGTCCTTGGTGATGAACGAACATACTGATCATTTGTAGTGTTACCTGAATAGCTATAGCGCCACCTATCTGTGACTTCACCAATTTTTTATTTAAAGGGGTTATCCAGCACTACAAAAACATGGCCACTTTCTTACAGAGAAGACAAGAGTCGTATTGTCTCTGTAAGAAAGTGGCCACATTTTTGTAGCACTGGATAACTCCTTTAAAGGGGTTGTTCAGACTTACAGAAAAACATGGCCACTTTCTTCTAGAAACAGCACGACTCCTGTCCTCGGTGTAAGGGTTTTGCAGCCCTGCGCCATTGAAGTGAATTGTAATACCAAACACATCCTGAGGACGGGGGTGGTGCTGTTTCTTCTAATGGATTCACCTGACCGGTAAGGTTTTTCCCTTGAACAGTATGATCTATGGAATTATCTGTATTAGTATATGGACCACAGCGAGTTCCTAGATCTGTCACTTAGTATTGCACCAACCTAACGGGGACGCTCTGGTACCTCTGTATTATGAGCCGGCCTGGCTATAGGTGTGAGGACTCGGACAGCTGGAGGCTCAGCTACTTACCTGTGACTGTACCAGATGTATCGCTTAGGCTTATCAGTGTTATGGGGAGTTTACACAGATTATTGAAGCCAAAGCCAGGAAAGGATTTCAAAAGCAGAAGTAACTCTTTCCTGTATAACCTGTTCCCGGTTTAGAGTCTGTACCTGGCTTTGGCTTCAATAATAGTCAGAAATCTGTCGGTGCAGACTCAACCAATCTTGTTGCTTCAATAAATTTACTTTGAGGGTATAAACACACACGCCGTATACGCAGCAAATTAGATCTAAATAACTGAACACAGTATCAAATCTGCTGCGTATACGGTGTGTGTTTGTACCCTAAGGGTAGCTTCACGTACCAGATTTCACACAGCGAGTTTGCAGCGAAATCTGCTGCGGATCCTGGTCGTGTCAAGTGAATGGGTCACGTCCCTGCAGCGGAATTTTCATTCTGCTGCCAGTATGTGACCCGGCCCCTTTAGCCCCCCGCAGCATACATCACCTGCTTGGCACTGCGGCTATGTGTGAGGCTCCCGGCTGCACTGCAGCACTAATTGGCTGATGGGGGAGCCGGGAGCCTCACACACAGCCGCGGTGCCAAGCAGGTGATGTATGCTCCGGGCGGCGGGGGGTTAAAGGGGCCCATTCACTTCACACTGCCAGGATCTGCAGCAGTGAAATCCACTGCAGATGCATGTGAAGCTACCCTTATACCATATAGGTGTCACAGCTGGTTTCCATACATTCCCCCCAGCAGGCCTCCCACACAGAGTTCCCCTTTAATTTACAAGTAACAGCACTTACTGCTATAAAGAGAATACAGAAATCTTCTTAATTATGACAAGTTTTATTATTTCACCCACAACATAGAGAGAGACACTAGACAGTAACCTGGTACATTCCCAACCATATAAAATATATCTGCACTATAGCGGTAATGGGGGGGTGATCTAGTACAAGGCGGGGTACCCGAGAGCTCAGGGAGCCTGGGCCCCGGCCACCTCCAGCTGCCACTCGCCCGGCCTATCTGGAGACGCTGCAGAAACATGGAAAGAGCAAAGTGGGGGAGCAAGACTGGCAATGGGGATGTCCGATGCGCTGAGCTGACGCTGGTAGCGGAAGGGCTGAAGGAAGGAGCGGCCTACGTCTTTGTGTTTGACCCCGACCCACTGAGGAAAGGGAGCAGAGGGCTGAGCGGGGGCCAGGGGCTCAGAGTCACCAGAGCCACTCGGGAACCTCAGGTCGGAGATGGAGACGTCTAAAGATGGAGTGTTCTCCTCCAGGGCGGAGTTTATTTCGGAGATCTCCCACATTGGCGAGCCAGTCTTCTGCTGCCCCATAGCATTGACCACCACTTCCGCATCCTGCAGCTTGGAGATGGTGATATCTACTACCAGAGGATCAGAGGTCTCCAGGCCTTCCTTCTTATAGGGTGTGGACACCTTAGCGCCATAGAAGACTCCTACAATGGAGTTATTGAACTGGCCGATGGGTTCAGAGGTTATCGATGACTGTTCAAAGACCGGAGCATCGGGGTTAATGGGCGTTCTGCATGTGACTGGTCCGGCTTCCTCCACCCCCAGCCATAGCTTCCCTCCTCCGCTAGCCTGTGGCGTGGTCTCCGAGGACCTGATGAAGAACGGCGAGCCACCAGACTTGGTCCTGCGGTCCAGCTGCTCGAGCGTCGGGTAAGGAGAAGAATTATCCCGTAAAGCGGCAACGAATCCCAGGTCCATGATCTCCGTCAGCGTCAGGTTGGAGTTAGACATGAAGAAGCTCGCACTATTACTGTCCCAGCCAGAAGACATCTCTGATCACTGCAAGACACAACATAGATGGCTGTTAGAGTCCGGATACTAGAGGAGACTATAATATATATAATATACACACCATATATATCACTGAAGGGGGGGGGGGTCATTTATGATAAAGGCTAGAAGAGCAAAGATCATAGGGGCCACATGGTCTGTACAAAGGGTATAATGGCAGGAAGGCAGCGGGGAAACAGGATTAGGGAACTCCAGTGAGGGGAAAAGGCTTTCAAGTCACCTGGTGCCAGAAAGTTATATAGATGTGTAATTTACTTTATTTAAATAGCTCATCATGCAGTACTTCTCAGCTACTGTATGTCCTGCAGGAAGTGGTGTATTCTCTCCAGTCTGACACAGTGCTCTCTGCTGCCACCTCTGTCCATGTCAGGAACTGTCCAGAGCAGGAGGGGTTTTCTATGGGGATTTGCTGCTGCTCTGGACAGTTCCCGACATGGACAGAGGTGGCAGCAGAGAGCACTGTGTCAGACTGGAGAGAATACACCACTTCCTGTAGGACATACAGCAGCTGATAAGTACTGGAAGACTGGAGATTTTTTTGAAATCAGAATTACAAATCTTTTACAGCTTTCTGACCCCAGTTGATTTGAAAGAAAAATTTCCACCAGAGTTCCCCTTTAACTAACATGCAGCACAGGTCTGTGATGGTGAGGAGGAGGCTGCTGCGGCCTCCATCAGGCAACCAGTTTATACACTGACATACACAGCTGGGAACGTTCCTAGTAGAGATGAGTGAACCTGGAGCAGCTGGAGTCCATCCGAACCCGAACTTCAGCATGTGATTAGCGGTGGCTGCTGAAGTTGGATAAAGCCCTAAGGCTATGTGGGAAACATGGATATAGTCATATAGTCACCTTAGAGCTTTATCCAAGTTCAGCAGCCCCCGCTAATCAAATACCGAACGCTCGGGTTCAGATGGACTCCAACCCGAATCCGGTTCACTCATCTCTAGTTCCTAGTAAACACCTCAAACAGCATGAGAGGAGCCATATTGTGGGAAACAGAGATCCAAGCAGAGCAGAATCTGGCTTACTCCACTCCTCCCCGGCCTCTCACCTCCGCCACTCCTCCTCCCCGGCCTCTCACCTCCGCCACTCCTCCTCCCCAGGCCTCTCACCTCCGCCACTCCTCCTCCCCAGGCCTCTCACCTCCGCCACTCCTCCTCCCCGGCCTCTCACCTCCGCCACTCCTCCTCCCCAGGCCTCTCACCTCCGCCACTCCTCCTCCCCAGGCCTCTCACCTCCGCCACTCCTCCTCCCCAGGCCTCTCACCTCCGCCACTCCTCCTCCCCAGGCCTCTCACCTCCGCCACTCCTCCTCCCCAGGCCTCTCACCTCCGCCACTCCTCCTCCCCAGGCCTCTCACCTCCGCCACTCCTCCTCCCCAGGCCTCTCACCTCCGCCACTCCTCCTCCCCAGGCCTCTCACCTCCGCCACTCCTCCTCCCCAGGCCTCTCACCTCCGCCACTCCTCCTCCCCAGGCCTCTCACCTCAGCCACTCCTCCTCCCCAGGCCTCTCACCTCAGCCACTCCTCCTCCCCAGCCTCTCACCTTCACTGCTCAGGCATCTTCTATACACAGCGCCTCTATATATACTGCAGCCCCCACCTGATAACAATCAGTGTCACACCAGCCTCCCCCAGCACTGATGCTGCTGGGTCCATTAAGGCTGCGTGCACACTACGGAATAGCCGCGTATAACCCGCAGCGTATTCCGTCGCTCGTCCCCGCACGCGGCGGCGCGCATATCCGCCCGTGCCATAGACACTATTCTATGTACGGGCGGACGGAATATGCTGCGGGTTATATGCGACTATTCCGTAGTGTGCACGCACCCTAAGGGTATAAACCCGCGGCGTATTCCGTCGCTCGTCAATTCTTTCGGCAGAATGTGTCATCTGCCCGTGCACAGAATAATGTCTATGGCACGGGTGGAAAAGCGCGCCGCTGCGTGTGGGGACGAGCGACGGAATACGCCGCGGGTTATATGCGGCAATACCGAAGTGTGCACGCACCCTAAGGGTCCATTTACACAGAAAGATTATCTGCCAAAGATTTGAAGCCAAAGCCAGGAATGGATTTGAAAAAAGGAGAAATCTCAGGCTTTCCATTATGACCTGATGTCTGTTTATAGTCTATTTCTGGCTTTGGCTTAAAATTTTATAGAAATCTAGATAATCTTTCTGTGTAAATGGACCCATATACTGTGGTGCACTGCAGCCGCCACTATTTGTCACCTAGTCAGGCTGCTGGGGTTAGGCTGCATTCACACTATGGTTTTTCCATCCGTTTTTTTATCCATAAAAAAAAAAGTTGAAAAAAAACTGAAGTATTTGTGTGCATCCGGTTTGATCCGTTTTTCCGTTCACTTCCATTATTAAAATAGGATTAAAATGCATCCATATTTTTTAAGTACACAAAAATGTGGTTGACCACGGTTTTATGTATGTTAAAAAAAAAAACTGCTGTGCTTTGATCCTTATTTTTTTTTTCCAATAATGCGTCAATGGAAAAACGGATCAAAAGATTCCCACAAATACATCCATTTTTCATCTGTTTTCCCCCAAAAAAGGAGCTGCAAAAAATGCAGTGTGAACCCGGCCTAAGGCCTCACTCGCACATTCAGTCGTCTTTCAGGACCATATATTACGGCCACAATAAGTTAGGAGCCCCATAGATATGATTTGGCCCTAAATTAGTCAGTAATTGCGGTTCTGGCAGAATCCATTTTTAGCGTCCGTTAATCATCTACATTTTTAACAAGACAAAAATGCGGTGTAATCCCGCTTGCACAGCGCGCATCTTCGCCCAGGCCGATTCCGACGACTGCCAAAAGAATTGACATGAGATGCGCACCGCCGCGAGCGGGTATGAGCTATGTGCTCCGCCGCCGGAACTTATCCGTGTGGATTCCGTAGGGTGAACTCACCCTAGGAGAGGAATTGGTGAGGAATAGGGGTAGGTTCACACTACGGAATCCGCACGGCTCCATAAACACCATTCTATGGGCAGGCCGATTCCGCTATCCGCCAAAAGAATAGATGTGATAATTCGACAGAATGCGGAATCCGCCTGAGCATGGAATGGTGTCTATAGCATGGGCGGAGAGGCGCCCGGCCACGAGCGGTTACTAGCAACGGAATCCACCAGAATTTATCTACGCGGATTCCGTAGTGTGAACCTACCCTTGGGGAAAACCCGTCGCTGCTGGCGGACTAATGCGGGCGGGCGCATCTCAGCTTAGACTCCATAGACACGGGCGTTCATTCTTTGGACGGAGGGCAGACTCCACCTGTGCATAGAATGGAACCTTGGAGAGGAATTGAGGAGGAAAGTTTTCTGCTAGAAATTTCCTCTTCTTCAGCTCTGAATTGTGGGTATAAAGTGGGAGGAGCCCCAGACAATGTTGCAAAGTGTAAAGGATGCTTCCAGAAAGATCCAGAAGTGCTGACAAGGGAGAAGAGCAGAGCTGAGGAGCAGACAGGATCCTGAAGTTCATTGTGATTTGCCAAAATGTCCTCCAGACCCTCCGGGCCGCCCATAGATATAAAGGCCCTGATTGCTGAGGTAATGTCTCTGCACCAGTATATATATATATAGCGCTGTGTACGGCCATGTACTACCTGTGTGTGTGTGTACAGCCGTGTGCTGCCAGTGTGTGGGTGTGTAAACATTTGCATTGTATGTGCTGTATATATATATATATATATATATATATATATATATATATGTATGTGATTGTGGCAGAGCACCTGTATGACTGTATATACTGGGCTACAACCTGCAGAGCTGTGTGTGATGACCTTGTACAACCAACCACTGGGCCTGGCCTCCCTGCTCTGCTCCGCTCCCTGCTCCCCTCCCTGCTCTGCTCCGCTCCCTGCTGGCCTCCCTGCTCCCCTCCCTGCTCTGCTCCGCTCCCTGCTCCCCTCCCTGCTCCGCTCCCTGCTGGCCTCCCTGCTCCCCTCCCTGCTCTGCTCCGCTCCCTGCTGGCCTCCCTGCTCTGCTCCGCTCCCTGCTGGCCTCCCTGCTCTGCTCCGCTCCCTGCTGGCCTCCCTGCTCTGCTCCGCTCCCTGCTCTGCTCCGCTCCCTGCTGGCCTCCCTGCTCTGCTCCGCTCCCTGCTGGCCTCCCTGCTCTGCTCCGCTCCCTGCTGGCCTCCCTGCTCTGCTCCGCTCCCTGCTGGCCTCCCTGCTCTGCTCCCCTCCCTGCTCTGCTCCCTGCTCTGCTCCCCTCCCTGCTGGCCTCCCTGCTCTGCTCCCCTCCCTGCTGACCTCCCTGCTCTGCTCCCCTCCCTGCTCCGCTCCCTGCTGGCCTCCCTGCTCTGCTCCGCTCCCTGCTGGCCTCCCTGCTCCGCTCCCTGCTGGCCTCCCTGCTCCGCTCCGCTCCCTGCTCTGCTCCGCTCCCTGCTCTGCTCCCCTCCCTGCTCTGCTCCGCTCTCTGCTGGCCTCCCTGCTCTGCTCCGCTCCCTGCTGGCCTCCCTGCTCTGCTCCCCTCCCTGCTCTGCTCCCCTCCCTGCTCCGCTCCCTGCTGGCCTCCCTGCTCTGCTCCCCTCCCTGCTCCGCTCTCTGCTGGCCTCCCTGCTCTGCTCCGCTCCCTGCTGGCCTCCCTGCTCTCTGAGCTCCTCTGTCCTTCACCACCAAGTGTTAGTGTGAACATGAAGCAAGCGCTGAGTGACTGACTGTGACTTTTTTTTATTTTTTTCTTAAAAAAAAAAATAAATTTAAAGGGGAACTATCAGCAGGTGAGATGGGTGTAACCTGCTGATATGTCCCTATTGTACAGGAGACGCTGAGGAGGAAGGGATGTCTGTTATAGCACTGCCCCGCCCCCAGAGCGCTGATCTGCTGAACTCCTTTCAATGATAATCAATGGATGGGGCGGGATCATCGCTCTGGGGGCGGGGCAGTGCTCCTGACGGTGCTCCAGACCGAGGATTACAATGATAACAGTGCAGGAACGGCACCGAGGAGAAGGGTAAGAGACACGCTATAAGAGACATATCTGCCTCGGCGTCTCCTGGGCAATAGGGACGGATCAGCATGTTAGATCCGTCTCACCTGCTGAGAGTTCCCCTTTAATTTATGTTTTTTTTTTTTTCGTATATGTTTAATTTAAAGGTGCAGGCACGACCCCCGCTGTGGGATAAGAGTGCGAGAGCCTCCTCTGACTGTGACCAGAAGCAGAGACTGTGGAGGGAGGTGGCCGAGGCTCTCTTCTCCGACCTAAGTGAATATGACACAGACGAGCAGTCGGATATTGGTAAGTGTTTTTTTTTTGTTTGTTTTTTGCATTTTATTTTTTTTTTGTTCACTTTTTTTTTTTTTTTTTTTTTTTTCAAACATTTTAGAAAAAGACGTGAGGAGCCAATGGGCGTCCATCCAGGATAACTTCACTAACGGTTTGCTTGACAACACTGAAAGCGGATCATCTCCATCCGAGCCAGTGCCGTATGTGGAGTCACTACGTTTTCTGCGCGAGAATGTGCGTAGGTAAGTATTCCTCTTAAAGGGGAACTCCGGTGATTGTTTTTTCTTTCAAATCAACTTGTGGCAGAAAGTTATATAGATTTGTAATTTACTTCTATATAAAAATCTCCAGTCTTCCAGTACTTATCAGCTGCTGTATGTCCTGGAGGAAGTGGTGTGTTCTCTCCAGTCTGACAGAGTGCTCTCTGCTGCCACCTCTGTCCATGTCAGGAACTGTCCAGAGCAGGAGAGGTTTTCTATGGGGATTTGCTGCTGCTCTGGACAGTTCCTGACATGGACAGAGGTGGCAGCAGAGAGCACTGTCAGACTGGAGAGAATACACCACTTCCTGCAGTACATACAGCAGCTGATAAGTACTGCAAGACTGGAGATTTTTATATAGAAGTAAATTACAAATCTATATAACTGAAACCAGATGATTTGAAAGAAAAATATTTTTTTCCAGAGTGCCCCTTTAGTTTTTTTCCTCCCTTGTTTTGTAATAATTGAAGGTACCTATCTCTCTTGTTATAGTTCGGAGGCTGATGATTCCTGGAGTGGTGGAGCGAGTTCCCAGCAGCAGAGTCCTCCTGCCCGACCTGATCCAGTGAATGGGCCGTCATGGATGGAGCTCTCTGATCCCCCTTCCCCAGTCTCCACTACTACCACCATCAGTGATGCCGCCACCCCTGCCCCTCCTCCACGCCGTGTGCTTCTCCGCGCTCGGCGGACTCTGAGAACCCTCCGCAGCACGGATAGGGAGCTGGATGTGGAGTACCAGGCTCTCTCCCTTATCCGGAGGGTCAGTGGCAGGGATGAGTTTGATCACTTTGGCTCAGTGATGGCGTCCTGCTGCCGCCGCATGAGTCCCCGTTTTGCTGCAGATTTTATGACGCTTTGCCTCGCTACGGCGACTGTCTTTGAGCTTGCTGAAGAATTGCCCCCCGTGGAGGACATCATTAAATTAATGAAGATTGCCACAGGGCAGAGACCCGCTCCACGTGAGGAGTCCTCGCAGACTGATGGGAGCTCTACAGAGCCGCCCCCATCCTGAACCCTTCCCAGCCCTGTGTACCACCAGCAGCTGCAGCTCTGGGCGGAGTACACCTGCCCCATGTACCACCAGCAGTTTTGGGCGGAGTACACCTGCCCCATGTACCACCAGCAGCTGCAGCTGTGGGCGGAGTACACCTGCCCCATGTACCACCAGCAGCTCTGGGTGGAGTACACCTGCCCCATGTACCACCAGCAGCTGCAGCTCTGGGCTTAGTACACCTGCCCCATGTACCACCAGCAGCTGCAGCTCTGGGCGGAGTACACCTGCCCCATGTACCACCAGCAGTTTTGGGCGGAGTACACCTGCCCCATGTACCACCAGCAGCTGCAGCTGTGGGCGGAGTACACCTGCTCCATGTACCACCAGCAGCTCTGGGTGGAGTACACCTGCCCCATGTACCACCAGCAGCTGCAGCTCTGGGCTTAGTACACCTGCCCCATGTACCACCAGCAGCTCTGGGCGGAGTACACCTGCCCCATGTACCACCAGCAGTTTTGGGCGGAGTACACCTGCCCCATGTACCACCAGCAGCTGCAGCTGTGGGCGGAGTACACCTGCCCCATGTACCACCAGCAGCTCTGGGTGGAGTACACCTGCCCCATGTACCACCAGCAGCTGCAGCTCTGGGCTTAGTACACCTGCCCCATGTACCAGCTGCAGCTCTGGGCGGAGTACACCTGCCCCATGTACCATCAGCAGCTGCAGCTCTGGGCTTAGTACACCTGCCCCATGTACCAGCTGCAGCTCTGGGCGGAGTACACCTGCCCCATATACCATCAGCAGAAGCAGCTCTGGGCAAAGTACACCTGCCCCATGTACCAGCTGCAGCTCTGGGCGGAGTACACCTGCCCCATGTACCAGCTGCAGCTCTGGGCGGAGTACACCTGCCCCATGTACCAGCAGCAGCTGCAGCTCTGGGCGGAGTACACCTGCCCCATGTACCACCAGCAGCTCTGGGCGGAGTACACCTGCCCCATGTACCACCAGCAGCTGCAGCTCTGGGCGGAGTACACCTGCCCCATGTACCAGCTGCAGCTCTGGGCGGAGTACACCTGCCCCATGTACCACCAGCAGCTCTGGGCGGAGTACACCTGCCCCATGTACCACCAGCAGCTCTGGGCAAAGTACACCTGCCCCATGTACCACCAGCAGCTGCAGCTCTGGGCGGAGTACACCTGCCCCATGTACCAGCTGCAGCTCTGGGCGGAGTACACCTGCCCCATGTACCAGCTGCAGCTCTGGGCGGAGTACACCTGCCCCATGTACCACCAGCAGCTCTGGGTGGGGTACACCTGCCCCATGTACCACCAGCAGCTCTGGGTGGGGTACACCTGCCCCATGTACCACCAGCAGCTCTGGGCGGAGTACACCTGCCCCATGTACCACCAGCGGCTCTGGGCGGAGTACACCTGCCCCATGTACCACCAGCAGCTCTGGGTGGGGTACACCTGCCCCATGTACCACCAGCAGCTCTGGGTGGGGTACACCTGCCCCATGTACCACCAGCAGCTCTGGGCGGAGTACACCTGCCCCATGTACCACCAGCAGCTCTGGGCGGAGTACACCTGCCCCATGTACCACCAGCAGCTCTGGGCGGGGTACACCTAGTGGCCACACTCACACCCCCCAGCATCTAGTCCCCCCTCTCCCCCCCCCCCCAAATATTACCGGGGCCTTCTTTAGGTTTTTTGCTGAAGCCGTAATGTACATAGTTTTTTCCCAGTTCTAAGGGACGCTTGGTGGACGGATTTATTGTTTATTGTTTTCTTATTTTCTGTGAAGGATTTCTGGGTATTTTATTGCCAAGTAAAAAAAAAATTCAGAAAAGATCTTTGGTGTCAGATTTATATTCCTAGTGTTGAATTTGAATCTAAATACAATGGTAGTGACTAAAGCCGTAGGGTACAGGGACCTCGCTGGGGGCGGGCACAGCTCTCCAGGTAAGCCCCGCCCTGGACGGATTTCATTGGCTGCTTCACTCCGGGCTTCCTAGCAGCCACAATCAGACCCTGCCGGACCCCCGACCCTAAGCCGAACGTATAGATTTAGGGTTTGGATTACGGTTATTACCAAATAACTTAACTATCCCCTGCCCACACAGCGACCCTAACCCTTGGGGTTGGTGCTAATCAGGAAGGTAAGGGTTAAAGCGACTCTCTACCCACAATCCCCCCTTCCCACTTGTACCTTCGGATAGCGGCTTTTAATCCAAGATCTGTCCTGGGGTCCGTTCGGCAGGTGATGCAGTTATTGTCCTAAAAAACAACATTTACCCTTTCCCAACGGCCGTGGCCTAGGGTGACTGTGCATTAGGCTGGCCCCGCCTCTCCGCCCCGCCTCATCATTAGGAATGCTCCAGGCTGATTGTCTCCTATTCATCCTTTGTCAGAGCGCTGCACAGGTCCATAACCGTCCAGCCCATGGGCCGTGTTCAGACAGGTGAGGAATAGGAAACATCCTGCCTGGGGCATTCCTGATGAGGAGGGACGGAGGGGCGGTGCAGGCCTCGGGCACACACACACTAGGCCACGGCAGTATGACACAGGGCCGCAATAACTGCATCACCTGCTGCACCGACCCCAGGACAGATCCGAAGGGTGGGGGGAGGGGTACAGAGCGGCTTTAAGGTTGGAGCTGTGCGCTGGGTCAGAACACGAGACATTGGTGCCACATAACCCTAATAACGTAACCCAACTCTACAACTAAACGTTAGGATTAGGGTCGGGGGTCCGGCTGGGTCTGATTATTGCTCCTAGGAAGCCCGGAGTGGAGCAGCCAATGGAATTGGGGTGGGGGTGGGGCTGGAGAGCTGTGCCCGCCCCCAGTGAGGTTCCTGTACTGTATGCGATTTAGTCACTACCTAAATACATTACCTGTCCGCGCTCCACGACAGCGTCAGCACAGGGCAGGTGCCGGGGCCCACAACACCTCCAGGGGCCCAAAAAGGGAGAGGGGCCCGGTGCTCTGATGTGCAGCCTGATCACTGTAGTGCGGGGGGAGGGGGTGAACATCAGGAGACAGAGCAGGACCTGCAGAGAGAGGGAGAGAAGGACCTGATCACATGACCTGAAGGTCCTCAACCTCACAGTGTGGAGAGCAGCCAGAGAGGGAGAAGACTGAGCTGTAAGTGCTGTGTGTGTGTGTGTCAGTCAGTAATGTGTTTCAGTCAGTAATGTGTGTGTGTGTGTGTGTGTGTGTCAGTCAGTAATGTGTGTCAGTCAGTAATGTGTTTCAGTCAGTAATGTGTGTGTGTGTGTGTGTGTCAGTCAGTAATTGTGTGTGTGTGTGAGTCAGTAATGTGTGTCAGTCAGTAATGTGTGTGTGTGTGTGTCAGTCAGTGATGTGTCAGTAATGTGTGTGTGTGTGAGTCAGTAATGTGTGTGTCAGTCAGTAATGTGTGTGTGTGTCAGTAATGTGTGTGTGTGTCAGTCAGTGATGTGTCAGTAATGTGTGTGTGTGTGTGAGAGTCAGTAATGTGTGTGTCAGTCAGTAATGTGTGTGTGTGTGTCAGTAATGTGTCAGTCAGTAATGTGTGTGTGTGTGTCAGTAATGTGTCAGTCAGTAATGTGTGTGTGTGTGTGTGTCAGTCAGTGATGTGTCAGTAATGTGTGTGTGTGTGTGTGTGAGAGAGTCAGTAATGTGTGTGTCAGTCAGTAATGTGTGTGTCAGTCAGTAATGTGTGTGTGTGAGTCAGTAATGTGTGTGTCAGTCAGTAATGTGTGTGTGTGAGTCAGTAATGTGTGTCAGTCAGTAATGTGTGTGTGTGTCAGTAATGTGTGTCAGTCAGTAATGTGTGTGTGTGTCAGTAATGTGTGTCAGTCAGTAATGTGTGTGTGTGAGTCAGTAATGTGTGTCAGTCAGTAATGTGTGTGTGTGAGAGTCAGTAATGTGTCAGTCAGTAATGTGTGTGTTAGTCAGTAATGTGTGTGTGTGTGTGTGTGTGTGTGTGTGTGTGTGTCAGTCAGTGATGTGTCAGTAATGTGTGTGTCAGTCAGTGTCTGTAATGTATGTTTGTGTATGTCATTGTTGTCTCAAGTGATTGTGCATAGTGTGTGGATGAGGGGCCCGCTGAGGATCTGTTGCCCGGGGACACACAAACACCTGGCTCCTGCCCTGATGCCCCCCCCCTCGCCACTAATAATAATAATAGGGGAGGTGGGCCGGATGAGGCGGCAGTGCTCCGGAGCGGAGTGTACCCCAACTAACAGGACCGGCACCAGGGAGGAAGGTAACACACATATACCTTCCTCCTCAGCCTCCCCAGCGCTATATGGGTGCTATCAGTTTAAAGGGGCACTCCAGCGAAAATCTTTTTCTTTCAAATCAACTGGTGTCAGAAAGTTATGTAGATTTGTAATTTACTTCTATTAAAAAATCTCCAGTTTTCCAGTACTTATCAGCTGCTGTATGTCCTGCAGGAAGTGGTGTATTCTCTCCAGTCTGACACAGTGCTCCCTGCTGCCACCTCTGTCCATGTCGGGAACTGTCCAGAGCAGCAGCAAATCCCCATAGAAAACTTCTCCTGCTCTGGACAGTTCCTGACATGGACAGAGGTGGCAGCAGAGAGCACTGTGTCAGACTGGAGAGAATACACCACTTCCTGCAGGGCATACAGCAGCTGATAAGTGCTGGAAGACTGGAGATTTTTTTAATAGAAGGTAATTACAAACCTATATAACTTCCTGACACCAGTTGATTTGAAAGTTGAAGAGTTCCCCTTTAAAAAAACAAACAAACAATTGTCAGGGGAATTAATTCTTCTCGTCCTCTGTCGCCCCCTGCCGCCCTGAGCGCACACTGCACCCCCCTCCCCTCACAGCTGGGCTCATTATTTCAGAGTCGGCGCGCTTTTTAGTCGCCTCCCCGCGCTGCTCTCTGATTGGAGCGTTGCTTCTCGTCGGCTCCGCCCCCTCCCCGCGCGCCCTCGTCCTCGCAGCTGTTGCCTTCGCTCGTGACGTCAGCGCGTGCCCTCCGACCCCGGAAAGGGCGGGACCGAGCTGCGCGCGCAGCGGGCGGGAGATAGGAAAAAACAATAACGCCCGAAAAGACGGCCAGGCGACGGTGATGGCCCGGATGGGACGCAGGTGAGGCGGCGGGGAGCCCGGGGCGGGGGGTGGTGCTTCTTACAGGCCTGCAGATCTCGTATCAGGGTGATGTGACCCCGGTCACCCTCCCGTCCGTATGCCGCACTCTTACCGTATTGCTGTATATAGGGACGCCCTACTCCTCACACTGCGGCGTCCTCTGCACCTCACACCTTCAGGCTGCGTCCACATCATGCGGTTTCCCGTCAGGTCGCACAGCTGCACTGAGAGACGTCTCCGGTATCTGATGCGGGGAACAGTGTGTGGTGTGTGAGGGGAAGAAGCCACGGAAGGTTCTATAGACCTGAGGCCTCAGGGGGGCTGATCAGTGGTCACTGTGTGTGTGTGTGTGTGTGTGTGTGGTCGGGCTGTGTGTACGCCTGTAGTGAGCGGTGTGTGTGGTCGGGCTGTGTGTGTACGCCTGTAGTAAGCGGTGTGTGTGTGGTCGGGCTGTGTGTGTACGCCTGTAGTAAGCGGTGTGTGTGTGGTCGGGGTGTGTGTGTACGCCTGTAGTGAGCGGTGTGTGTGGTCGGGCTGTGTGTGTACGCCTGTAGTGAGCGGTGTGTGTGGTCGGGCTGTGTGTGTACGCCTGTAGTGAGCGGTGTGTGTGGTCGGGCTGTGTGTGTACGCCTGTAGTAAGCGGTGTGTGTGTGGTCGGGGTGTGTGTGTACGCCTGTAGTGAGCGGTGTGTGTGGTCGGGCTGTGTGTGTACGCCTGTAGTAAGCGGTGTGTGTGTGGTCGGGGTGTGTGTGTACGCCTGTAGTGAGCGGTGTGTGTGGTCGGGCTGTGTGTGTACGCCTGTAGTAAGCGGTGTGTGTGTGGTCGGGGTGTGTGTGTACGCCTGTAGTGAGCGGTGTGTGTGTGTGTGGTCGGGCTGTGTGTGTACGCCTGTAGTAAGCGGTGTGTGTGGTCGGGCTGTGCGTACGCCTGTCTGTAGTGAGCTGTGTGTGTGTGTACGCCTGTAGTGAGCGGTGTGTGTGTGGTCGGGCTTTGTGTGTGCCTGTCTGTAGTGAGCTGTGTGTGTGTGTACGCCTGTAGTGAGCAGTGTACACCTATATTGAGAAGTATGGGCGTTGATATATGGCTGTGTCTGGTATACGGATGATCAGACACGTACAGATGCTGGTTCTGCTGACAGCCGTGTCTCCTATTCACTCAGCCGTCTCTCCTATTCACTCAGCACACATGAATGCTTATGGTCTGTGTCGTGCATCGTGAACAGAGACTCCTTCAGAACAAAAGGGGTTACACCCCCCCCCCCCCCCCCCCCCCACACACACACACACACACACAAAATCTGTTGGCTGTCAGGCGGTCGGCTGGTGCGGCCTATAGATCGCTGGCCTGGATGATTTATTATATATATATATATATATATATATATATATATATATATATATATATATATATATATATATATATATATATATGACCATCTTTAGGTTCTGTTCACATCACGTCTTAGTTATCTACCAGACTTATGCTGTGTAGTTACCTCCTCCGGAATGAAAGGGGCGTATATTACTGTATATATCTGGGGTGTATACATCGCCTATAGTCACCAATGCCGAAATAGAATGTCAGGTGTGGTATAAGGTCAGAGGAAGGGTCCTGGGGGGCTCGCCCTATGCTGACCCTAAACATTATGCAGCCCCGGATATAACGCTGGACCCCGGTCCCGTATATATAGCGCTGGAAGCATCTTTACTGTTTGTGTGGCCCTTTGAAGTCAGCCGCAATTCACATGGTGCCATATACAACCGATAGCAATAACTTAAGTTTGCTTGTTTGTTGGCCGCTCGCTGCCCCCCGACCACTATATCCAGGTATTCTCAGCTCTGTGTGCCCCCTCCCCGGTGACCTTCCTCCTCAGGCAAATACACACACATGACCCCGACCCTTTATGTGCCTGTGAAACTTTAACTTTAGGGGAGTTCAGCTCTGGGGCCCGGTGACTGCAGTTATTTCCTATACAAGAGGTTAGAGCTCAAACTCACAGCCCTCCAGCTGCTGCAGAACTACTATCCCCATCATTCCTGGACGGCCAAAGCTCTGCAACTATATAACTGTATAGGATGTGTGTTATATCCATAGTACAGACACTATATACCTGTATAGGATGTGTGTGTTATATCCATAGTACAGACACTATATAACTGTATAGGATCCGGGTGTTATATCCATAGTACAGACACTATATAACTGTATAGGATCCGGGTGTTATATCCATAGTACAGACACTATATACCTGTATAGGATCCGGGTGTTATATCCATAGTACAGACACTATATAACTGTATAGGATGTGTGTGTTATATCCATAGTACAGACACTATATAACTGTATAGGATCCGGGTGTTATATCCATAGTACAGACACTATATACCTGTATAGGATGTGTGTGTTATATCCATAGTACAGACACTATATAACTGTATAGGATCCGGGTGTTATATCCATAGTACAGACACTATATAACTGTATAGGATCCGGGTGTTATATCCATAGTACAGACACTATATAACTGTATAGGATGTGTGTGTTATATCCATAGTACAGACACTATATACCTGTATAGGATCCGGGTGTTATATCCATAGTACAGACACTATATACCTGTATAGGATCCGGGTGTTATATCCATAGTACAGACACTATATAACTGTATAGGATGTGTGTTATATCCATAGTACAGACACTATATACCTGTATAGGATGTGTGTTATATCCATAGTACAGACACTATATAACTGTATAGGATGTGTGTTATATCCATAGTACAGACACTATATAACTGTATAGGATGTGTGTGTTATATCCATAGTACAGACACTATATAACTGTATAGGATGTGTGTTATATCCATAGTACAGACGCTATATAACTGTATAGGATGTGTGTGTTAAATCCATAGTACAGACACTATATAACTGTATGGGATCCGGGTGTTATATCCATAGTACAGACACTATATACCTGTATAGGATCCGGGTGTTATATCCATAGTACAGATGCTATATACCTGTATAGGATCCGGGTGTTATATCCATAGTACAGACACTATATAACTGTATAGGATGTGTGTGTTATATCCATAGTACAGACACTATATAACTGTATAGGATGTGTTATATCCATAGTACAGACACTATATACCTGTATAGGATGTGTGTGTTATATCCATAGTACAGACACTATATACCTGTATAGGATGTGTGTGTTATATCCATAGTACAGACACTATATAACTGTATAGGATGTGTTATATCCATAGTACAGACACTATATAACTGTATAGGATCCGGGTGTTATATCCATAGTACAGACACTATATAACTGTATAGGATCCGGGTGTTATATCCATAGTACAGACACTATATAACTGTATAGGATCCGGGTGTTATATCCATAGTACAGACACTATATAACTGTATAGGATCCGGGTGTTATATCCATAGTACAGATGCTATATAACTGTATAGGATCCGGGTGTTATATCCATAGTACAGACGCTATATAACTGTATAGGATGTGTGTTATATCCATAGTACAGACGCTATATAACTGTATAGGATGTGTGTTATATCCATAGTACAGACACTATATAACTGTATAGGATCCGGGTGTTATATCCATAGTACAGACGCTATATAACTGTATAGGATGTGTGTTATATCCATAGTACAGACACTATATACCTGTATAGGATGTGTGTGTTATATCCATAGTACAGACACTATATAACTGTATAGGATGTGTGTTATATCCATAGTACAGACACTATATAACTGTATAGGATGTGTTATATCCATAGTACAGACACTATATACCTGTATAGGATGTGTGTGTTATATCCATAGTACAGACACTATATAACTGTATAGGATCCGGGTGTTATATCCATAGTACAGACACTATATAACTGTATAGGATGTGTGTTATATCCATAGTACAGACACTATATAACTGTATAGGATCCGGGTGTTATATCCATAGTACAGACACTATATAACTGTATAGGATCCGGGTGTTATATCCATAGTACAGACACTATATAACTGTATAGGATCCGGGTGTTATATCCATAGTACAGATGCTATATAACTGTATAGGATCCGGGTGTTATATCCATAGTACAGACGCTATATAACTGTATAGGATGTGTGTGTTATATCCATAGTACAGACACTATATACCTGTATAGGATGTGTGTGTTATATCCATAGTACAGACACTATATAACTGTATAGGATGTGTGTGTTATATCCATAGTACAGACACTATATACCTGTATAGGATGTGTGTGTTATATCCATAGTACAGACACTATATACCTGTATAGGATGTGTGTGTTATATCCATAGTACAGACACTATATACCTGTATAGGATGTGTGTGTTATATCCATAGTACAGACACTATATACAGGGCTCCAGACTAAAAAATTTACCTAGGAGCCATTGGCTCCTAACCTGAAAAATTTAGGCGCCAAATAGAATATTTGGTCGCCAACATTTTAAACCATGTAAAATTAATGTTATGTTACATGGGACTTACTGTGTGCAGAGGCCGCGGCAGCATCCTCCTCCTTTAGATCCTTTCTTTTCTTAGTTTGAAAACGTTCAACATGGAAACTTGCAACTTGACAACCATATACAGTCTGACAACCATATACAGTCTGACAACCATATACAGTCTGACAACCATATACAGTCTGACAACCATATCCAGTCTGACTCAGTACTTCAGCTTCCCTTGGCTAGCCTTTTAATGAGGCCTACTCTTCTGAACTTGAACTTAAAGGGAACCTGTCGACCTCCGTGCCGGGGTGACAGGCTCCCAACCCCCCGTTAGAACCCCCTATACTCACCTCATCTTCACCCCGCTTCTGAAGATGGTCGGGTCACGGAGATCTCAGCCGCTGCAGCCCGGCGTGCGCTGAGAGATGAGTCCAACGCTCATAGAGAATGATGGGAGAGTCCAGCGCTCCGTCATTCTCTATGAGCGTTGGACTCATCTCTCAGTGTGCGCGCCGGGCTGCAGCGGCTGAGATCTCCGTGACCCGACCATCTTCAGAAGCGGGACCCGGCGCGATGAGGTGAGTATAGGGGGTTCTAACGGGGGGTTGGGAGCCTGTCACCCCGGCACCGGGGGTGACAGGTTCCCTTTAAAAGCTTGCAACAGTCTATACATACTGAGCTGGACTTCTGACTGCAGCCATAGTGACCCCCCCACAAGATGTGTATATAGATAGATATATCTCTCACCTAGTGACTAATGCAAGTGACCCCCTACAATACAGACACCTGAGGGGCCCTGATAATAATAATTGTGCATATATCTATCTCCCAGTGTCTGCAGCCAGTTTGCCCTACACTTATAGATGGCCCCCTCCCCTTATAGATGACCCCCTCTACCCCCATTATAGATGCCCCCTCCTCCACCCCATTATAGATGCCCCCTCCCCTTATAGATGACCCTCTCTACCCCCATTATAGATGCCCCCTCTCCCCCCCATTATAGATGCCCCCTCTTCTCCCCCCCCTTATAGATACCCCCTCCCCCTATAGATGACCCTCTCTACCCCCATTATAGATGCCCCCTCCTCCCCCCCCCATTATTGATGCCCCCTCTTCTCCCCCCCTTATAGATACCCCCTCCCCTTATAGATGCCCCCTCTCCCCCCCATTATAGATGCCCCCTCTTCTCCCCCCATTATAGATGCCCCCCCCCCCCCCCCCCCCCTTTCCTCTATGCTAAGCAATATTTAAAAAAAACAAACACACAAACTCACCTGACAACCCGCTCCCCCGGCGATCCTCTTCTTCTTCGGACGCTGTCCCCGGCTGATGTGCGGCTGCCGGGGGTGTCCCGTCCTATCCCCGGCAGCGCGGCGCATCAGTGAGCTCCCTGTACGCCGGGGCTGTGACTTCTGACACAGGAAGAGTCTCTGACGTGCGCTTCCTGTGCCGGAAGTCAGGGCCCCAGGCAGCTCACTGATGCGCCGCGCTGCCGGGGATAGGACGGGACACCCCCGGCAGCCGCGCATCTTAAAGAGACAGCGCGCTGCCGCCGGGGCCAGTCGCAAATGGCGCCCAGATTAATAAATCTGGGCGCCATTTGCAAAATGTCAGTCGCATTGGCGACCATTTTGGTCGCCATCTGGAGCCCTGTATATACCTGTATAGGATCCGGGTGTTATATCCATAGTACAGACACTATATACCTGTATAGGATGTGTGTGTTATATCCATAGTACAGACACTATATACCTGTATAGGATGTGTGTGTTATATCCATAGTACAGACACTATATACCTGTATAGGATCCGGGTGTTATATCCATAGTACAGACACTATATACCTGTATAGGATGTGTGTGTTATATCCATAGTACAGACACTATATAACTGTATAGGATCCGGAAGTTATATCCATAGTACAGACACTATATAACTGTATAGGATGTGTGTGTTATATCCATAGTACAGACACTATATAACTGTATAGGATCCGGGTGTTATATCCATAGTACAGACACTATATAACTGTATAGGATGTGTGTGTTATATCCATAGTACAGACACTATATAACTGTATAGGATCCGGAAGTTATATCCATAGTACAGACACTATATAACTGTATAGGATGTGTGTGTTATATCCATAGTACAGACACTATATAACTGTATAGGATCCGGGTGTTATATCCATAGTACAGACACTATATAACTGTATAGGATGTGTGTTATATCCATAGTACAGACACTATATAACTGTATAGGATGTGTGTGTTATATCCATAGTACAGACACTATATACCTGTATAGGATCCGGGTGTTATATCCATAGTACAGACACTATATAACTGTATAGGATCCGGGTGTTATATCCATAGTACAGATGCTATATAACTGTATAGGATCCGGGTGTTATATCCATAGTACAGACGCTATATAACTGTATAGGATGTGTGTTATATCCATAGTACAGACACTATATAACTGTATAGGATGTGTGTGTTATATCCATAGTACAGACGCTATATAACTGTATAGGATGTGTGTTATATCCATAGTACAGACACTATATACCTGTATAGGATGTGTGTGTTATATCCATAGTACAGACACTATATAACTGTATAGGATGTGTGTGTTATATCCATAGTACAGACACTATATAACTGTATAGGATCCGGGTGTTATATCCATAGTACAGACGCTATATAACTGTATAGGATGTGTGTTATATCCATAGTACAGACGCTATATAACTGTATAGGATCCGGGTGTTATATCCATAGTACAGACACTATATAACTGTATAGGATCCGGGTGTTATATCCATAGTACAGACACTATATAACTGTATAGGATCCGGGTGTTATATCCATAGTACAGACACTATATAACTGTATAGGATGTGTGTGTTATATCCATAGTACAGACACTATATAACTGTATAGGATCCGGGTGTTATATCCATAGTACAGACACTATATAACTGTATAGGATCCGGGTGTTATATCCATAGTACAGACACTATGGGGCATATAGAATACATTAACCAGGGGTCGCCCTTTTTATAGGATTTCTGGTACGTAGCGGATTACTAGTAGTACAGAGATATAGGTTCAGAGGTCATCACTCCCGGGCCCCCTGACCAGCATCACATGGTTCTCACTTGTACTTATGGAGATGGAATATGCCTTTAAGATTTGCACAGTTCTTTCTGTAACTCCGTACATAGACCGTAACAGAGAGAGCCTCAGAGTAATCCTATACTTTATCCTGTTTCCTCCGCAGTGACGACCTGGACGACTTACATTATCAGGACACTGATTCTGATGTTCCCGAGCAGCGAGAGAACAGAGTCAAAGTGAAGTGGACCCATGATGAGGTGAGGCTGATGGCCGCCATGATGCTTCTTTAGAGTCAGCTGGATGATGTTAGTGACTGTTATCAGCCCTAACGGAGTAGAAACCGCTGCAGTGAGCGAGAGCCGGGGACCTGATGACCTCCAGGATTGTTTGCTGGTTTATATGGATGTTATGTCTTATCCCCAGTCCCTGTCTATGAGGTTTCCTTGTGCATTGCTGACTTACTAATTCCTGCTTTCACCTCACTAGGATGAATTGCTGCGAGCCCTGGTGAAAAGGTTCGGGCAGGGGGAATGGAAACACATCGCAAACCACATGCCGGTTCGTAGTCCTAGTCCTCTCTTCTGCTTTGGGGGTTTGAAAAAATGTAGGAGGAATATATAATTTTTTTTTTTTAGTGAGAAGAATGGAAAGTGTTAGGGCCCTGTTCCACGGGACGATTATCATTCAGATTATCGTTAAATCGTTCGAATCTAAACGACAATCGTTCGGTTGAATAGCAGTTAACGATTAACGACTAAAGGTTAGTCGTTGCTCGTTCGCAGATCGTTTGCGTTGAATAAGATGTCGTTCGCAGTAGTAACGAACGTGATAGCAGCGACAAAGCTGCAAGAAAGATCATAAGTAACAATTATCGTTCCATGTGAATGGGTGAACGATTTCACGTCTTTCACAATAGCGGTCGCTTGGATCGTTTATTGTTAACGCTTAAGCGAATGATAATCGTCGTAGAATAAGGCCCTTAGACTGTGTGCAGAAGAGTAAAAGCTACATGTACAGCGCAGTGTGTGTGTAAGGAGGGGGAGGGGTGAGGAAGCTCCTAATTGCTGCAGTTTCTTTACCTCTCTGAACTTTCCTTAAACTGTTTTTTTCCATACAATTTTTATCTTTTTTTAGAACCGGACAGAGCAACAGTGTCAGCACCGATGGCTCCGCGTTCTCCATCCTGACCGTGTCAAAGGACCTTGGACTAAAGAGGAAGACGAGAAGGTTAAAATGGCTTTATGTGGGAGTGGTTATTAAAAACAAAAGCAAAACCTTTTAGTAGGCAGAGTTATAGCAAAAGTTTTGATTGGTCAGGGGCAGAGTCCAGACTGATGGGAAGAATGAGCCGGGAGAGGTACACATGCAACATGTTGGCTTCTTGCTCTGTCACATGACCTAGAAGGATTTTCAGTGTAAGACCACGTGATGCCGAGAGCTTTGAAACATTTTAAATGTTTGCGGTACTGACACAGCTGCGTGGATGTGTCGGTACAGCAGCGTGGACATTTAAACTGTTTCATAGCTCCCAGCATCACGTTCCGGGTTCAGACAATCTGTTCTGCTGCACACGTCATACTGTATATATAGAACATGTACATAAGGCTTTAGTCTAGGTCTCAGACATAGAACAAGTAGAGGAGCGGCCAGTCGTCTACTTTATCACGGTCTGAACACTCCATGATCAATAAATACTTTTCGTATGTGTCTCTGACCGGTACTCAAGGAGAACATTCTAGTTATAATACCTTGATATTCTTCTTCTTCTCAGTAACATAAAGGGCTGTCGGCAGAAAAATCCCCTCCCCCCCCAAGGCCATCTAGTCGTCCCTTTTAGTATTTCTCCTCTTAGGATAGACATATGTATATTCCAGACAGGTTACATTCTGTTGTAGATTTACCAACCACATCTGCTGGAAGTTTGTTCCAAGCATCTACTACTCTTTCAGTGAAGTTTCTTGCCTTCCTTCTGATCTTTCCATATTCTGATCAGTATTCTTTTTGTGCTGATGTCTGGTGTCTGCAGGTTATTGAGCTGGTGAAGAAGTATGGAACCAAACACTGGACGCTCATCGCGAAGCAGCTGAAAGGACGGTTGGGTAAACAGTGCCGCGAGCGCTGGCATAACCACCTCAATCCAGAGGTGAAGAAATCTTCATGGACCGAGGAGGAGGATCGCATCATCTGCCAGGCGCACAAACTTCTAGGCAATCGCTGGGCAGAAATAGCAAAGCTGTTGCCGGGGAGGTATGTCACACACTTATCTGCCTTTAATCATTATATAATCCATGGATACAGGAGGAATAAGCTGGTGATGAGGGCTGATATTACTGCGATACTGACAGCCAGGCTCCCAAGTGTTGGCATTGGGGAAAGCTCTGATACTCGGAGGTTAGAGGTACTCCGACAAGTAAAAAGTATTGCTTTCAGACCCGCTAGTGTCAGAAAGTTGTACAGATAAATAATAATTTACTTGTGTTTAAAAATCTCTAGTCTAATCTTTCAAGGGGTACTCCGGGCAAATTACATAATTTAACACTGCACTTATAAAGGGAAGTTATATAACATTGCTATTTACACTCTTTAGGACAGCTGTAATGTTACCTGTTTTTCAAAGAATCAAAGTCCCACAGGAAATCCTGTAGTTCAGGAAGAAGGAAACACATCACGTCTCAATGCTGTTCCACACGTGCCATATTGAGACGTGATGTATTTCCTCTATGTCACAGGGAAATCCGCCCCTCAACTCCTCCTCTGCCCGCCCCCACTCCTCCTCTGCCCGCCCCCACTCCTCCTCTGCCCGCCCCCACTCCTCCTCTGCCCGCCCCCACTCCTCCTCTGCCCGTCCAGTTTTACAATACATACTATATTATCTGTCGGGCTCCCTCCTCTGCACAGTCTCAGTCTCCTCTGCTTCTAAGTCATCCTGGAGATCGGCAGCAGATGTCACAGATCTAATAGGAGGCATTTGGCACCCTTTCAATGCCAGATGCCTGCTAGGAGATGACTGGTGTCTGATGCTACAGGATTCTCCTCCAGAATGACTGAGAAGCAGAGGAGACCTCGGACACCAGATTCAGCTATAACTCCTAGTCCAGCAGCTGACAGCAAGCAGCAACATCTTTCTGGAGCTGAAAGGGTTTGTTTCAATGCTCCCTGGAAGATCCTGGCCGACTTCAGGCACCTGAAAGATGTTGCTGCTTGCTGTCAGCTGCTGGACTATGTGTTATAGCTGAATCACCATCATAAAGTGTCAGCATGGCATGATGGTGGGGGTTGTATGTGTGCAAGCTGGAGTTGCACAGCTTCCAGAACTACTACCACCATCATTGTCTCTTGGACAAGATGCTGGTAGTAATTTTTCAAGCTGTGCAACTCCAGGTTGCACAACCACAACCCTCAGCATCATGCCATATTAAAAGTAGACAATGATGGCTGCAGTTTTTATTCACTGGACACCCAAATAAGGGGGCGGGGTTGTCAGTATTTACCATTACTAAGCTGTGCAGTGGGAGGGGAATAGATGGAGGGAGGCAGGGAATAGAGGAGCTAGGGATGGAGGGCGGGGTTGTGGGCATGTTTGTGGGTGGGAGGAGGAGGTGGGAGGTTTACAGAGGCAGGCCAGGGAAACAAGGCATTGTGGGGACTGTAGGAATATGCAGCACACAGGCACTGGTCCAAACAGGAAGTTGGAGATGTAATCAGCAGCAACAGAGCACAGTGCAGGGGAAGGAAATGTGACAGAGGTGGCAGGAACCATCCCCCAGTGTGTGAGTTGTTTAGATTTTACAGGGGGTGCCTGGAGTACTCCTTTCAGTATTTATCAGCTGCTGTATGTTCTGCAGGAAGTGGTGTATTCTCTCCAGTCTGACACAGTGCTCTCTGCTGCCACCTCTGTCCATGTCAGGAACTGTCCAGGGCAGGAGAGGTTTTCTATGGGGATTTGCTGCTGCTCTGGACAGTTCCTGACATGGACAGAGGTGGCAGCAGAGAGCACTGTGTCAGACTGGAGAGAATACACCACTTCCTGCATGACATACAGCAGCTGACTGGAGATTTTTAAATAGAAGTCAATTAAAATGTTTTGCCAGAGTACTCTAACGCATTACATGCTGCGATCAAATCCTGACTGCAGGATATAATGGATTTGCAGGTCAGTTACCCTTCCAGCAGTACGGCAACAGGATCACCAGGTGCAGATGGGTTTCCATGGCAGCAGGGGGGCCTTCAGAAGACCCCCAGGTTTGTCATGTACACTATAGGCAGCATAATGTTGATGGGGGGTAATTCTCTCTCTCTCTCTCTCACTCTCTCACTCTCTCACTCTCTCACTCTCTCACTCTCTCACTCTCTCACTCTCTCACTCTCTCACTCTCTCACTCTCTCACTCTCTCACTCTCTCACTCTCTCACTCTCTCACTCTCTCACTCTCTCACTCTCTCACTCTCTCACTCTCACTCTCTCTCTCTCTCTCTCACTCTCTCACTCTCTCACTCTCTCACTCTCTCTCTCTCTCTCTCTCTCACTCTCTCACTCTCTCACTCTCTCACTCTCTCTCTCTCTCTCTCTCTCATCCGTTGTGTCAAAGAATCTGACAGATCTGCCTGTTTCATCCATAGGACGGACAATGCGGTGAAAAATCACTGGAACTCAACCATCAAGAGGAAGGTAGAGACAGGCGGCTATCTGAATGGGATGAAGAGCGCCATTATTGGGGACAAAGAGGAAAAGGAAGACTCCGGATATCCGGCTACTGGGGAAGAGGTAACGGAGTGATCTGTATGAAACATGAACCCAATCTCTAGTAAAGGATCCTGCTGATGGTTCTCTATGTAATTACAGACTGAATCGCCTTCTCACGTTAAGGTAGAGAGTGTTGAGAACGGCCCCAGCTCCGATATAATGGAAGTGAAAATAGTTGAGGTCAAGTCTGAGCAGCTAAGTGAAGCCGAGGAAGACGACAGCGCTCAGTCCAGCCCCTCATCTGCCGTCGCCTCTGTCAGTTCTGCCCCTGAGAAGTGGATGGTGGAGTACGTCAACTACCTGGTGCCAAACAGTGACATGATTGAGTCGGTAAGGCGTTCATAGGGGACGACGTTACGTGTGACGTTTATCCTCCCCCCTTGAACTCATTGGGGATGTGCTGTGACCTACGATGTGGTGTTCATGAGCTTATGTTTCTTATCCAGGATGCCGAAGGTTGGTGTGACCTTACAAACTTCGAGTTGGCCGATGAATCTGTGGTTACTGATGTCGGCAGTCCGAACTCTTCGTCTTCTTCGTTAAAGCCCCTGGCAACTAATGTTACAGAATATCGTCTAGATGGACATACCTTGTCTGACCTAAGTAAGGGTAGCAAGGGGGAGTTAATCCCTATATCACCACGTCCTCATGCTGGGTTTGGGACGCCGCCATCTTTGCTGAAACATCACAAGAAGAGGAAGATCACATTGTCACCCGTCACAGAAAGCGTGGCCAACAGCAGCACCTCCACTACAGATACCAACAGCATGACACCCAAAAGCACTCCTGTCAAGTCACTACCGTTCTCCCCATCACAGGTATGACTTCCTAAAGGGGGCATAGAGACACAAAGTAAGGGTAATTTCAGACGCATAGACTTCTCGGCCGGGGGGGGGGGGGGATATACTGTACATACAAGATATGCATATAGTGGTGCTGTCAGATTCCAGATCAGAGCAGTGCATACTTAATGCTGCTGATGTGATGCTCCCTCCTGTTCCCCTCGGTCTTCCATCCAGTTGTGTATATTCAGACCCTGGAATACAAATAATTGCTGTCCGGCTCTTAGTAGTATAAAAATCTTTTCTTTATTGTAGCATATTAAAAACTGACAGTATCATAAACGCCAACGCGTTTTGGAAAAGCTTCCTTAATCATGGCATACAAAATAGTAATAAACACATCTATTTATACATATATCCCAATAAAGGTAAAAGAGGAGGGAACAAAGAAAAGAGACAGGAAGGGGCAAAGTTCTATATCAAACACCTGTGGAAGCGAACACAGGGAGTAGCATACATAAAACCAGAGACGGATGAATAGCATGGAAAGAAGAAAACGCATAATACATCTCATGGTGTAAACGCAACATGTGAATATAAACAAATATTAGAAACATGAGCGCATACAGTTAATGAAAAAACACAGCAGGGGGGTCTATACTATGAGGAAGAAATACATTTAACATGCTCAGAACACAAAAAAACAAACTTTTTAAATTTAAAAAAAAAAAAACTTTTTTAAAAAAATTGTGTGAACGCCTATGCTCATGGGTGGATGACTTGCTTCAACCCTTGGTGGTCCGGATTCCCGGATACATCAGGGACAGCAAGTCCCTCCTAGCGGCTTTAGGTGGTTTCACCTGGGCATCCAACTATACATGGGTCACGTGCGATGTCACTGCACTATATACATGTATTCCACATCATCTGGCGCTGGTAGCACTACATTTCCACCTTCGGTACAGTACAGTAATTATGAAATAATTTTACAAGATTACATTGTTTTGGTGGTTGAGTTTTTGTTACAGCATAATTTTTTTTGCTTTAACAGCACATTTTATTTACAAATAGAAGGCTGTCCTATGGGAGCGAAATTCTCCCCGTCATTAGCCAATCTTTATATGGGCTTTTGGGAGGAGGTTCATCTATGTGCAGATTCCAACCTGTACCGAGACTCCATTGTCTGGTACGGCCGTTATATAGATGACCTCCTCCTGATATGGCGGGGGGAACAGGACGACATTCCACTCTTTCTCTCATTTCTCAATAATAATGGGCTTAATTTGGTTTTTACATTACATTCGGATCCACACACTGTTTCTTTTTTGGATATTAGTTTAACTGCCGATTGTGAGCACAATAGCATCATTACCTCATTGTACCGTAAGCCCACTTCGGGCAATGGCATCCTGCAGCCATCCCTGGCACACTATTAGAAGTCTCCCCATCGGGGAGTTTGTCAGAGCGCGCCGGGCGTGTTCTGACAATCCCACCTACCTTTCACAATGTAATAATCTCACACGCAGACTACAGGCAAGGGGATACACCAGGAATGTGATAACTAGAGCTAGAAAAATTGCAGAATCACATGACCGCGATTACCATCTCCGCGACATCGTAAGACTGATACTCAGGGAGCTCCCATAACATTTTCTACACCTTACAGCACACAATTTTATGATATACAAGATGTGATTCGCAAAAATCTTCCTGTACTATATTCAGACGACGATTGTGCTACTGTATTGTCTCAGGGTGTTAGGTGTGTGGCGAGAGGGGCAGATCCCTTGCCAACATCTTATCACCTTCTGTGTTGAGAGAACAGGCCAAAAGTAGCTGGCTAGCTACCACGGGCTGCTTCAGGTGTTCCCTCCCCAGATGCCCCTGTTGTAAGTATATGACAGCCCAGAGACATTTCGTCTCCAGCGTAACCAGGAGGAACTATCATATTCCCACTTTGATCAACTGCTAAACTAATCATGTCATATATCTGGCCACCTGTACAACGTGCAATGTCCAATACGTGGGGTGCACAATTAGAAAGCTCAAGAAAAGGTTAGCTGAACACCTTGGAGATATATCAGCTGCTTCCAGAATGATGCTACATCGCCCCATGTCTGGTCTCTCCAGACATTTTGTCGAACGGCATGGAGGAGATGTCATCTCTTTCTATATGTGGCATTGAGAGGGTTAATAGACCTCGGAGGGGGGGGGGGGTGACTGGTTGCATCAGGTTAGACTACGGGAAGCCTTTTGGATCCTAGAATTAGACTGTCGTATACCATTAGGTCTTAACAGGAAGAATGATCTGGCTCTTATTTATTAACAACTTCGCAACAGACTGTACATTTTTTTTTTTTAAGTTTTTTTGTGTTCTGAGCATGTTAAATGTATTTCTCCCTCATAGTATAGACCCCCCTGCTGTGTTTTTTCATTAACTGTATGCGCTCATGTTTCTAATATTTGTTTATATTCACATGTTGCGTTTACACCATGAGATGTATTATGCGTTTTCTTCTTTCCATGCTATTCATCCGTCTCTGGTTTTATGTATGCTACTCCGTGTTCGCTTCCACAGGTGTTTGATATAGAACTTTGCCCCTTCCTGTCTCTTTTCTTTGTTCCCTCCCCCTTTACCTTTATTGGGATATATGTATAAATGTGTTTTTTACAATTTTGTATGCCATAATTAAGGAAGCTTTTCCGAAACGCGTTGGCGTTTATGATACTGTCATGTACAGTTTTTAATATGCTACAATAAAGAAAAGATTTTTATACTACTTGGAGCCGGACAGCAACTATTTGTATTCCATATATGTATCGGGAGTTGGCCCGACTCAAGGTCTTGTGCTTCATGGTGGCTGGTGCCTGAACTTTTGGATCAAGGGTGAGCTGATATTATCCCTTTCTTCTCTATATATTCAGACCCTGCCTTTTCCAGAATGATTGACAGCTGGAGGAGGCGGGGCCAGAAGACCAATCGCCTGGACTGGAGAGATGGAGAATAGGATGCCGGCAACTACATACTTCTGTGTGTTATGGAAACTGCCTGCAGTGATGTATACAGTTTATACTATGTACACATCCGTGCTGTCAGCTTCCAGTTATCGTTATCTGCCTCACATAACCCTGTTTACACAGGAAGATGTGCGGCCGATGGCAATATATTTTGAAGCTTGCTCTAAATAGGTGATACACAGCCAGATTATCCGCAGGGTGTCTAAAAGGCCCTTAACTCTGCTTATACAAGGAAAAGCTCTCTGGGGGCTGAGGATAAAGTCAGGTAAAGGTCGGACAACTTCCTGAGCCTGTTTGACCAATTGTTTCCCCCCCCCCCCCCCCTTTTTAGTTTTTAAATTTTTGGTCGAAACACGATGCATTGGAGCTGGAGAACCCATCTCTAACGTCCACACCGGTCTGCAGCCAAAAAGTGGTGGTAACCACACCGCTCCATCGAGACAAGACGCCGCTGCTACAGAAGAACTCTGCGTAAGTCTTTACACGTCAACCCCGGTCATGTATGTTGCCTTACGTTTCAGTAACCTACACGGGGAACGTTTTTTCATTACATATTTTTATTTTTAAGGTTTGTGACACCAAATCATAAATTTATTGGGGATAATGCACCTCACACCCCCACGCCATTCAAGAATGCTTTAGAGAAGTTTGGGTCATTGAAGCCATTGGTAAGTGCTATACTGCATTTTGATTTTTCCCATATATCGGCGCAGATTTTGTGGTGACGTTTAGTGTGGCAGCTCTGTCATTGGACGTGTCAAACGTTCCTGGTTTCACTACTGAGCCCTGCTGCCCTACAGAGAGAGACTGAGTGGGGGGGGGGGGGGTGCACGTCTCTCCCTGGCTATCAATCAGAACAGAATTAGAGATCGATCGAGTCGATCCAAACCCGAACGTTCGGTATTTGATTAGCGGCGGCTGCTGACCTTGGATAAAGCTCTAAGGTTGTCTGGAAAACATGGATACAGCCAATGACTATATCCATGATTTCCACATAGCCTTAGGGCTTTATCCAAGTTCAGCAGCCACCGCTAATCACATGCCGAACGTTCGGGTTCGGATCAACTCGAGCTGCTCCAGGTTCACTCATCTCTATGCAGAATCCTTTGCTTTATTACTGTCTATGAAGTGAAAGAGTTGGCTCTTTGGTCTGCCAGGTAGTAGAGCGGGCACTTTCCTCAGCTGTATCCCATGATCTCAGTGTTTCGGGAGTGAGACCTTGTGCGATTAGTAACTTCTGACATGTCTGACTTGGCAAAGAGTTTACTGCAAATGATGGTTATGCTTGAATGAATATGGCCGCTGTATCCCCTGCAGATCTGATGCTAGGTTTATCAATAAAGAGGAGTAGCTGATGTAGAAATATTGTATATGGGAGAGGCTTACTGTATAGATCTCTAGGTCGGGTATCCTGGGTATACACCATCGCTAGCCGCATCATATCCTGGATATAACTAGGAAGCAAATGTATTTGGTATTTTGTTTTTTTAATCGTTTTGTTGAAGATGACTATGGCCACGTAGGTTAATGTCTTTCAACCTTGCAGCCTCCGACTCCTCACCTTGAAGAGGATCTAAAGGAAGTTTTGCGTAATGAGTCCGGCATAGAACTGGTCATTGTAGATGAACCCAAGCATGAGCGTCAGAGGAGGAAACCTGTGGTAGGTGGTGGACATTTTATGTAGACCGCTGGCAGTAGTGTTGCCTTATTTCTCTACGTCAGTGTTTGCGGATCTGCGGCCCTCTAGCTGTTCCAAAACTACAATTCCCCTAATGCCTGCACAGCCAAAGATGCCTCACTGGCTACCCGGGCATGATGGGAGTTGTAGATTTGCAGCAGCTGGAGGGGCTGCAGGTTCCCCATCCCTGACTTAGGTGACCATTTTGGTGTATACGTTTAGTTACATTTATAGTATAGTTACATTTGCAGTTTTTATATTTTATCCTTCCAGCATTCTCACAGTCCTATCAAGAAAGTGCGGAAGTCTCTCGCTCTAGACATTGTTGACAAGGAGATCAAGCCTCCCTCAGTTTCCCTTTCTTCAGCCGTATCTCTACAAGTGCAGGTAACTTGGTTCTTGAGCTTACGTATATTAACAACGTAAGGGTGTGGGCCAGATCTGCTATCCTCTTAGAGCAGAATCTTCTTGGATGATTCAGTAGAACTTGTGATGGTATATTCTTGCCATTTCTGGGCTTACCTGTCAGTCACTGGGCAAGACCACCAGCTAGGCTTCCTATCTCTATATTGTCACCTAGCCAAGGAAGGCTTAATCACTGATAGGACCGCCCACTGGACTCCCTATCCCTGTGTTGTCACCTAGCCAAGGAAGGTTTACAATCCGCCCACTGGACTTCCAAGATTCCATTATAAGTCCTAGTCAATTGATGATTCTGGCCGCTGCAGGTCTCAATACTGGGATCCCAAGAGCTGGGATATATTTGTTCTTGCAGGGAATGGAGAACCTCACCACCTCACCTTTGTAACCACTGTGGCCTGCGCTCCATCCATTCTCTGCTTCCTGCAGCCCCATAGACAATGAATGGACATGATTGCATCCTGCCATGAGCTCTGTCCTAGTCAACTGAAAAAGATTGAGGTGCAGTACCAGACAGAGCCACTACACAATATATAGCACTGTGCCTGTTAAAGAGGAGGCCACAGGAACACTGCTTAAACATACCCTGTTTTCTCTGAAAATAAGACCTATGAGAGGTTTTTCTGAATTGCTAAATGTAAAGAAGTATGCCCGCCGAACACGCAATACCGTACAATGTCCCTGCTGTGCTGTATGAGTGCGCTGATGTGAGCACCACCTGGTGGCCGGAAGCCGCCATAGCATATGCTATAGGTCTCCAAACTGCGGCCCTCTAGCTGTTGCAATGCTACATTTCCCATCATGCCTGGAAAGCAAAATCATAACCTTTTAGCTGGCCAGGCATGGAAAATGGGGTTTTGCCACAGCTGGAGGGCTGCGGTTTGGAGACCCATACCATACACTGTTCCTGTGCTGTACGAGCGTGATGTGGTGAGCTCCCCCTGGTGGCCGGAAGCCGCCATACTGTACACTCTGTCCCTGCTGTGCTGTATGAGTGTGCTGTGGTGAGCTCCCCCTGGTGGCCGGAAGCCGCCATACTGTACACTCTGTCCCTGCTGTGCATTTAATGACCTCTTCATGGAAATATAAGACATCCCCTGAATGAAAATAAGAGAGTGCATCTTTGGAAGCAAAAATGAATATAAGACACTGTCTAATTTTCGGGACAGCAGAGTAATTCTCACATTGTGGCTGCTGATAGGGTTACATTGTTACTACGAGGGCGTTTTGCTTTATATTTGGCCATCTTGATAACTCTGGATGTTCTTTGTTCCTCCCTCAGCCTCAGCCCTGCGAGAGCTTCTTATCCATGTCCCTGAATGAGTCGTCTTGCAGCACTAAAGAGAACAGTTTACTAAATCAGGGATTTGTTCAGGTCAAGTCAAGCAAAGCGTCCTTCATCCCCGAAGACTCCTCACACACTGACATTGGTGAGCTGGTGAAATCCCAGGAGTCTTCTCTGCGGAAAAGCAGTAGAAGCATCAAAACTGAACCTAGCGCCCAGCTTATTCCTATAGACTCCTGCTCCAGCTTACCTGGCAATGTAGACGCTGCTCTGAAGTCCGATAGACCAAACATCTGTACACGGCCGGAGGCGCTGAGGATTCCAGAACCGGTGAGTGTCGCCAGGACGGGATATAAGAATTTATCACTGAATCCCAACAAGAAAAGCAGATAATACATCTACACTATTATACAACCCCCTAGGTCAGTGGTGTCAAACTCAGGCCCATCTACAATTCCCATCATGCATTGACAGCTGAAGCCCTTGTGTTGGCTGTCCAGGCATGATGGGAATTGTAGTTCTGCATCAGCTGGTGGTCTAGGAGTTTTGACACCTGGGCTCCAGGCTATGTGCACACATCTCTGCCATCCTATTTTCTTACGCTCAAACAAAGTGTCAGGTCTGGTTTTTTTTTTTTTGGTTTTTTTGTTGTTTTAACCAGAGCTCTGGAAACCTGGTAGACAAGAAATTATACAGCAGATCTGCCCAGTTACACGGCGGGCATGGCTTCATCGTGGGCCTCTCTATGTAACCAGCGGCTGAGGGAGTGTCACAGCCCCCGTGGGGGAGATTCCCGTATCTGGGACAATGGCGCTGGTTACACAGTAGTTTTATGCGCGGGGTCTCTATGCACGTCCATATTGCCAGTGTACATCATAGAGCTCTGTCTTCTGTGACTTTGATGTCTATGGATCTGTTGGTTATCAGCCGCGTTTCGTGACACGTCTGTGCTGATGAGAGGAATGAATATGCCAGCGCCATTTCCAGCGAGGGATGCAGAGCCGCTTCGAGGCAATAAAGCTTCACTATTAAGTTGGGCTCTAAAAAGGTTAAATTGCACACGCTGCTTTCTGTGCGGATTATGAAGCTAGAGAAGAATTGTCTGCAGGTGTTCTCCTAGCAAACAACATCCATCTCGCTATTACCGCGCCTCCCGCCGCTCCCACACACATTCACAATTAGAGGAATTTAAATAATTAGCCTTTTCAATTCTGAAGCTGCTAAAGCAGCCGTTACCCTCCCCCAATCTACACAGTCTGTTACCTGTATCCTATGTGCACTGTATCATATGTCTTAATAATTGTCTGCCCAGGTTCAGAGGATTGCAACGCAGGGCGGCCATTCACCCTGACTAAAGGTCACGGCGTGTCGTAGTGGCTGTGATAACCAGAGCGATGCTGGGGAAGTTATGAGCTCAAAGCTGCAATATTGGCTGCAGACCCAAATACACGGCATAGTATTATCCAATACTGCGGCCAATGCCAGAAATCCTGCAGCCATAACTACATGCTTAAAGGGGCACTCTAGCAATTTTTCTTTTCTTTGAAATTAACTGGTTTCTGAAAGTTAGAAAGATTCTGTTATGTTTAAAAAATCTTCAGTCTTATCAGCTGCTGTATGTCCTGCAGGAAGTGGTGTATTCTCTCTAGTCTGACACAGTGCTCTCTGCTGCCACCTCTGTCCATGTCAGGAACTGTCCAGAGCAGGAGAGGTTTTGCTGCTGCTCTGGACCATTCCTGACATGGACAGAGGTGGCAGGAGAGAGCACTGTCAGCCTGCAGGACATACACCAGCTGCTAAGGACTGGAGATTTTTATACAGAAGAACATTCTGAAACCAGCCAATTTGAAAGAAAAAAAGAAATGGAGTACTCCTTTTAGTGTTTGGGATAGAATCCTTGGGCAATAAGCCTGTAGCAGTGATGGTGTAATGTGCGGCCTCCTCAGCCTTGTGTTCCTCTGTTCTCGGCCGTTCATCCTCTGGCCGTTTCTCTGCTCTCACTCCCCGTCTCCTCTTCTCCCCAGATGAGTAAAGCTTGGAAAATCATTGCCTTTGGCGGCTCCCAGGACCAACTCCTCATGCAGGAGAAAGCACGAGCCATTCTGAACTTACACAAACACAGCTCTACTTCACGGACTCTCATCATGTCATGAACACTGCTGCGGAATATACGGACTTGTCAGTCAGCCATGTTGTGAAGAGCCGCCTCTCACCATACAGCCACACGTTTTATATTTACACTGGGCTCTGGCTTTGACCACCTGGGCCTGTCCCCACTATATGGAGGGTCCAACAGAAAAGATAGCAATGGTTAATACAAAACTGCCCCACACCCCTCCCAACCTGCTCAGTATTCACATGGACCTTTTGGATGGGCAGACCCGTATCAATACAAGCGGATTTCCCCCTTGTTTAGAGGGGTTGTCCAGTCTTAGAATAACATGGCCACTTTCTTTCACAAGCAGCGCCTCTCCTGTCCTCAGGTTGTGTGTGGTAGTGCAGCTCAGTTGCGTTTTAAACGAATTGTAAAAACCACACACAACCTGAGGATAGGGGTGGCAGGAAATTAGCGCTGCTTTTGATAGTCCTGGACAACCCCTTTTTAAGGAGCCATTTTATGTTCTATACAGTTGTCTGGCCAGGGTTGCATCAATAATTTTTATCTCTCATATCTGTTCTATCACCTCCTTGTCAGCTGTGCATCCCCCCTGTGCACACAGATGCATGGCTGACCAGTGACCTGTGATCAGCTGATGAATGAGCGATTACGCAGACATCAGCTGTTACATTGGCCAATAACCGGACAACCTGACCCCTATGGCATCGTTTTATCATTTGTTTCCTTCCATTTTTCTTGTGATTCCATTTCTGGTTTTGGTGCAAGAAAAATAATAGAAAAGAATACAGAACGCGGCCGGTGTGGCTCCAGCTGTAAAAGGATAAACGGGTAAGAGACCCTGCTCTGTACTTCCCTCTGATTGTGGTGGAGACGTCCATGGCGGCCGCTCGCATCGCTCCTCTTTGGGGACCTCTCCCGCTCTTTCTCAGTCAGGACTCTGATAGCTAGCAGAGAGTGCAGGGAGAGTTTTTACTTAGAGTAGGTATATATATATTTTCAATTAATATAATTGGTTAAAGGGGATCTCTGGGGTTACAGAGCCGGCATCCTCACAAAGTGGAATCCAATCTAGCGGGAAACATGGAAACTAAACCGGAAACAGAATATAAAGTAGATTCCGCCCCCTACCCCTCCACAATCTATTACAGAGCTGTCTAAGATTGGGAAATACAGGTCTGCTTTTTTTTTTTTTTTTTTTTTTTTTACTAGGTACATCCTGTTTCCTGATCTAAGCTGCCATCTTGCCTAAATTTCTATGGGTGTCTAACTCAGGCCCTCCAGCTGCTGCAAAACTACAACTCATCTTTGGCTCTCCAGGCATGATGGGAGTTGTAGTTTTGCTGGAGGGCCTGACTTTGACACCTGTGCTCTACACTCCAGACCGGGTAGGAAACCTTGGCTCTACAGCTGTTGCAAAACAACAACTCCCACCATGCCTTGAGAGCCGAGGTTCCCTACCGCTGCTCTCCATGTTACATAAGGTCGGGTTCTCCAATGCAGTGTTATATGTGTGGGGTCCCCAGTAAGAATGAAGTGTTGTTCAAACTGGTTATTCTCTGTTCGGGGGAGGGGGGGGGGGGGTTCAAACTTGCAGCCCTCCAGTGGTTGCAGAGCTACAATTCCCATCATCCCCGGAGAGCCGAAACTTAGCCGCGGGTTTGACCTCTGTGCTTTATGTATTTTCTGGGCAGGAGGAGGAGGGTGTGCCACCAGCCAGTGAGAATAAAGTTGTCTTTTCAGAATTTTGTGTTGTCTGGCCTCTTTTTAGCTCCAGTAGTTATTTCTTGTTCCTAAAGCAGAGGGCGACCGACCGGGACCCTGCTGGGAGAGAATCGTCAGGGAATTAGAGTTTTTACACTGAGAGGGACGGCAAAGCAGTTTGAAGGGAGTCGGACAGGGAATAAATGGACAGAACCCGTCATCTGACCCCATACACCTTAGGGTGCCTTTACACAGACAGATTTATCTGACAGATCCTATGACGCCGATCACCAGACTGAATTCAGTGCGCTCTAATTGGCTTCATCTTTTCCATCCGTTTAGGAAGTTGCTTTGAAGTCCCATGTGTTGTGCTGCTGAAGGACAATCTGGAAAATCAACATTTACTTACCACAATCCTAATTTCCTGGATTCCGTAGGCAGCACGAGCTTCCCACCCATGATTACTTCCTATTGCTACGAGAAAAATATACTGGTTCCTGGTCTAGTGATCGGCTTTAGAGGGTGGATACTTAAAGGGGTATTCCGGTCATGTAAAATACTTGAATCAGACTACCAATTCCTTCCATATCTATTCAGTCTCGGTTCTCAGCTGCTGCTTTCTGCTGAAGACACACAAATCTGTGTGTGATCCTTTCTCTGTCTCAGTCTCTCTCCCCCCCCCCCAACCCCATTCTGAGACGGCTGATGTAAACAAGTCCCTGGAAGGTGGTATCTGCACTCTTTGATGACGGGGGTTTAATCTAAGGTCAGGTTGATGGTGACATCACTGTGATTAACCCTCCTGGCATTACACAGTGCAGAAACGGCCATCCAGGGACTTCTTTACATCAGCCGTCTCAGAAGGGAGGAGGGGGAGACAGAGAAAAGCTCACACACAGAGTTTTGTGTCTTAAGAAGAAAGCAGCAGCTGAGAACTGGGGGAGGGAGACTGAATAGATAATAATAAGTATGGAAGGAATTGTTAGTCTCCAGGAAAGAGGGTGTGAGTGATTCAGTATGTGTTGTACCTAACTGGATAACACCTTTAAGTGCCCCTTAATTGATTTATTGTACTTAGGGGCTCCGGGAAATAAGTAAATTTTGGAGAGGCAAAACTGCTGCTGCCTCAGTTTAATATACTGTCTATAGGCGTCTGGCAGCTTTAACGGTTCTGCTGCTGTGAACATGAGAACGGAGCCTTAAAGCCGCCATTACAAGCCGGGGGGGGGGGTCTCTATCACTGGTTAGTCGGTCTTGTCCTTTGTTCCTGGAGCTGTAAGTGCTGACTCTGGATCCTCAGGGTTCTGATGGGACCTATTTCTAATGATCAGGTTATTGCAGCAGGTAACACTATGGTCTGGGTCCCCGCTCAGCACCATTCGTTGCCTCCCCAGCTGTCGCTCCAGGGCTTCTCGCATTCATAGGGCAACATTCACACTCCGCCAGAACTTCATTGCTGTAATTACATGTGTTATGTCTGATGACTTCTTGTTGCCGCTGGGAACAGTTCTGGGATTAGCAGGTGTCAGCGAGACATTGTCACCTTTATGGTTGTAGTAAAGTTTTCCTAAAATCGTTATGAATTACATAAATTGCCTGAATACCCTGCATTCTTCCTGTATACATTGAATTCTTCCTATATACCCTGCATTTTGCCTATATATACTGCACAGTGTGACTATATACTCTGCATTCTTCCTGTATACCCAGCGTTTTTCCTGTATACACTGCACTGGTTGTCCATGTTCTGCTGAATGGTTTCCAGCTCTCCCTGCCTGTGTTCCCCAGCTTCTGCACTGCTCCCCTCTCTCTGCTCAACTAAACTGTTGCAGTTTTCACCTCTATTGTATCTGATGAAGGAGATTAGAATCCTGAGACACCTCATCTATGTTGATGTTTTATACTTGAGGGAAATCACCTGGTGTCAGAAAGTTATAGAGATTTATAAATTATTTTTACAGTCTTCCAGTACCTATCAGCTGCTGTATGCCCTGCAGGAAATGGTGTATTCTCTCCAGTGTGACACAGTGCTCTCTGCCACAGTGCTCTGGACAGTTCCTGACATGGACGTGAACGTCTATTACTACAGCATTATACCATAGAGTATAATGAGAGAGAGAGAGTCTTCTGTGAACAGCGCCACCCTTGTCATCAGTCTGAGTGTTGTATTGCTGGGGTGGCTTTGGTTTTAGTGGAAAGCTGTCCTGTTTCTCTAATGCTGGATAACCCCTTGAAATCCCTCTGAGATCTACTATAGCAAGTGTACTCATGGCCTCTGGCTGCCATATTAACCGACTGGCATCCCTAATCACATTGCACCCAACATGACACAACACTTTCCATTTAAATCCTGTAATTTCTGCTGAACGCAGCATTTAAAGTGAGTGGTGAGTGTCAGTAGATGGCCAGTGATCGCTGTTGTCTGACGTTAGTTTGTGTTGGTAGGCAGCAAGTGATTGCTGATGTCGGTCGCTAATGGTGTCAGCAGGCAGCCGGTGATTGCTGATGTCGGTCACTAGTGGTGTCAGCAGGCAGCCGGTGATTGCTGATGTCGGTCGCTAGTGGTGTCAGCAGGCAGTCGGTGATTGCTGATGTCGGTCGCTAGTGGTGTCAGCAGGCAGTTGCTGATTGCTGATGTCGGTCAGTAGTGATGAGTGCCAGCTATAAGACCATCTATAAGCCTGGGAATAAAATGAAGAGCTGAAACCGTATGTACTACTTACAGGAAAATATAATTATTATATACAGTGTGCAGCAGAGGCGGCAAAATCCTTCTCTACCAGGAACCTGTATATTCTAGTAGAAGGGAACGTTCAGCAGTGTAATAACGTGTGAGGGATAAGATCACAACCGTGGAGATGTGTATCCGATGGAGGAGAGTAATCTCACACCGGGCCCGATTATTTATATATATATATATATATATATATATATATATATATATATATATATATATATAATTATGGTGATCTCATTCTGTTATTCCCTCCATATCCACGATAGAGAGGTGACTGTGCTCGCGCTCCTCCTCCATTATTATTGGCTTCTCCTTCCCCCAGGATAATCTTCCCCATTGACAGCCGATCGCCATGTTGTGATGCCGGAATCAATCTGAATCGTAATCCTAAACCTCCGTGCCGTATATATGCAGTGTGACATGGTTATCTATAGTCACATGAAAAGTCTTGGCCAAGAGATAGCAGAGCGCCCCAATCTGCACGGTCAGTAACACCCAGACCCGACGTCTACTATTCTCAGTGATAATGTGTGGCTGAAGAAGTTGGATGCCGCCCTAGGAAGTCTTTGTGGTCTGTGGCTGTATCCACGCTCGAGCTTCACTTGTCTCTAGTGAACATTTGGAATATGAAAATACAGATGAAATACAAATGCACCCTTGTAATTATTATTATTTTTTTTTTTTTTACAAATTGTTACATTTTTATTTCTTTGTATTGTGACTTTTTTTTTTTTTTTTTGCATTTTTTCAGTAGCATTTTTTGCAGAAATAGGAGTAAAACACTTGAACATTTCTGCTTCCTGCAGTTCTGCTCTTTCACCACTAGATGGCAGCCTGGTTCCAGCCTCTGACCAGGTAGTAGCAGTAACCAGGAGAACCTTTTGCTGTATGGGTTAAACCCTCCTGGTGATTTATACTCTGCTCCCGGGGTCTGCACCCTCCTCTGGGCTCCGCACACCTCAGTCTACTCTTCTACACACACAAGCTTTGCTGCCAGAGATTTTTGTGGTCCTTTTCCATGGTCCTTATTCTTGCGTTAGGCCGGGCCATGTTCCCGGCTTTGTGCCCTATGGTGTTTCCTATTTAATCCTTCACTTTAGGGAACTGAAGTCTCCTGCTCATTGACATCCTTACCTGGTAGGGTTCCCCCTATGCCAGTACCCCTCCTCCCCCCATGATTCCCAGCTGGCTCTGCTCCGGTACAGGTCAGGTGAACACCTGTTATCCGTGAAGCCATCAGATGCCGCCATCCTACATTTCTTTTTCTACAGAATCTTAAGATTCCATTTGATGTGTGTCCAAATCTTGGGAGCGGAGGAGCAGAGGTGGAGGAGCGGAGCTGCGGGATGTGTGAGCGGATCTGCCGGCTGTATTGGGGGGGGGGGATGTATTTGGTATCGGCGGTTGTCTGCTATAAACTTGTTACAGTTGGATCATTGGTTATTTGAATGGTTATTGCTGTTTTCTATATTCTATTGTACATGGGGAATTCCCAAGGGAAAACAAATGTAAAAACCCGTTCTGTTTAGGCGATGAGGGGAGTTTAACCCTTCACATGTGCAGAAGAAAATCTCTAAGTTAAAATATATTTTTTATAATATGTATTATAAATACTTTCAGCCACTAGGAGTCGCTCTTTCACCAGATTTGTAATTTACTGCCTGTTAGGCTCCGTCTCTAGTAACACAGGCTGTGGGGGTGTGGCTTAGCTGGTGCTAGGTGCAGGAGAAAGCCGGCCCCTTCCTTGCTGTAATCACCTCTCTTGTAGTCACCATCATTATTAGCAGTCCACTGCTCTTGTAATGCTGCTGCTGCTGTTTCTTTCCTTTCTGCTCACATGGGACCTTACAAACCCAGTGCATCCGTAACCTCTTCTCCCCCCACATGCTATCTAGTACTATTCTGAGCAAATCCTCCCCCAGCTCAGGCTGAAGTTAGGAAAAGGAAGTCCTGTGTGTGTACTACAAGGAAAAGAGAGAATAAGATACAGCTGTGCTCCATGGGGGGGGGGGGGGCGGCTTTTAGTGACCCAAAAACAGTAAGAGCCCAAAAATCACCTTGTCATAACGATGAAGGGTTAAAGGTATTATTCAGGATTAGAGAAGGCACAGCTACTTTCTTACAAAAACAGCGCTACCCCTGTCCTCAGGTTGTGTGCAATATTACAGATCACTTCAAAGGAAGTAAGCTGCAATACTAAACCCAACCTGAGTACAGGAGTGGTGCTGTTTCTTGTTTTTGCGCTCCTGGATAACCCCTTTAATGCAACGATATGCAGGCACAGGTGCACCGTAAAGGGGTTAGGTTGTCTTTCGGCCTTGACTTCAAGTGGCTTTAAGTTCTATGAGAAGCTCTGGCCGTGCACAAGGATCATAGTGAATGGCAGTAATCAATGAATGAGCAGAGTCAGACAAGCTCCACATCTACAGTCCTCACCTCCCGGATCACCAGGCGCCATCACTCCGCTCTGCGTCATCTGTATACTCTCCCCTCTCTGTGTCATTAATCCTCTGACTACTAGTGATGATGAGGCAAAACATTAAATTTCACTGTAGGCTGTAAAATGAGATGTTTTTTATTTATCTCGGCCGCGTGGCCTCTCAGACCACTAGATGGCAGCACAGGGGGACGTCTAGTCTGTTATTGCTGCGCAGAAGAATAAATGCAACTTACAGGAATTCAGGAATAGAGAAAATATAGAAGATGTTTGCTGAGTGATAATGCTATACCGGAGGACGGAACATGCGGGAATACCACTATACCGGAGGACGGAACGTGTGGGAATACCACTATACCGGAGGACGGAACGTGCGGGAATACCACTATACCGGAGGACGGAACGTGCGTGAATACCACTATACCGGAGGACGGAACGTGCGTGAATACCGCTATACCGGAGGACGGAACGTGCGGGAATACCGCTATACCGGAGGACGGAACGTGCGGGAATACCGCTATACCGGAGGACGGAACGTGCGGGAATACCGCTATACCGGAGGACGGAACGTGCGGGAATACCGCTATACCGGAGGACGGAACGTGCGGGAATACCGCTATACCGGAGGACGGAACGTGCGGGAATACCGCTACATCGGAGGACGGAACGTGCGGGAATACCGCTATACCGGAGGACGGAACGTGCGGGAATACCACTATACCGGAGGACGGAACGTGCGGGAATACCGCTACATCGGAGGACGGAACGTGCGGGAATACCGCTATACCGGAGGACGGAACGTGCGGGAATACCGCTATACCGGAGGACGGAACGTGCGGGAATACCGCTATACCGGAGGACGGAACGTGCGGGAATACCGCTATACGGGGAGGACGGAACGTGCGGGCATACCGCTATACCGGAGGACGGAACGTGCGGGAATACTACTAAACCGGAGGACGAAACGTGCGGGAATAACACTATACCGGGAGGAGGGAACGTGCGGGAATAACACTATACCGGGAGGAGGGAACGTGCGGGAATAACACTATAACGGGAGGAGGGAACGTGCGGGAATAACACTATACCGGGAGGAGGGAATGTGCGGGAATAACACTATACCGGAGGACGGAACGTGCGGGAATAATATACGGGCAGGGTGGAACGTGCGGGAATACCACTATACCGCAAGACAGAATGTGTGGGAATAATATACCGTGAGGACGGAAAGTGCAGGAATACCACTATATCGGGAGGGTGGAACGTGCGGGAATAATAGTATACCGGGAGGACGGAACGTGCAAGAATAACACAATACCGAAGGACGGAACGTGCGTGAATAACACTAAACTGGCTGGAGGGAAAGTGTGGGAATAATACTATACCGAGAGGATGGAACGTGCGGGAAGTGTTGGGGATAATACTATACTGGAAGGACAGAACGTGCCGGAAGTGTTGGGGATAATACTATACTGGGAGGACAGAACATGCAGGAAATGTTGGGGATAATACTATACCAAGAGGATGGAACATGCCAGAAGTGTTGGGGATAATACTATACTGGGAGGACAGAACGTACCGGAAGTGTTGGGGATAATACTATACCGGGAGGACAGAACGTGCAGGAAGTGTTGGGGATAATACTATACCGGGAGGACGGAACGTGCCGGAAGTGTTGGGGATAATACTATACCAAGAGGACGGAACGTGCCGGAAGTGTTGGGGATAATACTATACCAAGAGGACGGAACGTGCCGGAAGTGTTGGGGATAATACTATACCAAGAGGACGGAACGTGCCGGAAGTGTTGGGGATAATACTATACCAAGAGGACGGAACGTGCCGAAAGTGTTGGGGATAATACTATACCGGGAGGACGGAACGTGCAGGAAGTGTTGGGGATAATACTATACCAAGAGGACCGAACGTGCCGGAAGTGTTGGGGATAATACTATACCAAGAGGACGGAACGTGCAGGAAGTGTTGGGGATAATACTATACCAAGAGGACGGAACGTGCAGGAAGTGTTGGGGATAATACTATACCAAGAGGACGGAACGTGCCGGAAGTGTTGGGGATAATACTATACCGGGAGGACGGAACGTGCCGGAAGTGTTGGGGATAATACTATACCGAGAGGACGGAACGTGCCGGAAGTGTTGGGGATAATACTATACCGAGAGGACAGAACGTGCAGGAAGTGTTGGGGATAATACTATACCGGGAGGACAGAACGTGCAGGAAGTGTTGGGGATAATACTATACCGGGAGGACAGAACGTGCCGGAAGTGTTGGGGATAATACTATACCGGGAGGACGGAACGTGCCGGAAGTGTTGGGGATAATACTATACCGGGAGGACGGAACGTGCAGGAAGTGTTGGGGATAATACTATACCGGGAGGACGGAACGTGCAGGAAGTGTTGGGGATAATACTATACCGGGAGGACGGAACGTGCCGGAAGTGTTGGGGATAATACTATACCAAGAGGACGGAAAGTGCCGGAAGTGTTGGGGATAATACTATACCAAGAGGACAGAACGTGCAGGAAGTGTTGGGGATAATACTATACCGGGAGGACAGAACGTGCAGGAAGTGTTGGGGATAATACTATACTGGGAGGACAGAACGTGCAGGAAGTGTTGGGGATAATACTATACCAAGAGGATGGAACGTGCCAGAAGTGTTGGGGATAATACTATACCGGGAGGACAGAACGTGCAGGAAGTGTTGGGGATAATACTATACCGGGAGGACAGAACGTGCAGGAAGTGTTGGGGATAATACTATACTGGGAGGACAGAACGTGCAGGAAGTGTTGGGGATAATACTATACTGGGAGGACAGAACGTGCAGGAAGTGTTGGGGATAATACTATACCAAGAGGATGGAACGTGCCGGAAGTGTTGGGGATAATACTATACCAAGAGGATGGAACGTGCCAGAAGTGTTGGGGATAATACTATACCGGGAGGACAGAACGTGCAGGAAGTGTTGGGGATAATACTATACCGGGAGGACAGAACGTGCAGGAAGTGTTGGGGATAATACTATACCGGGAGGACAGAACGTGCAGGAAGTGTTGGGGATAATACTATACCGGGAGGACAGAACGTGCAGGAAGTGTTGGGGATAATACTATACTGGGAGGACAGAACGTGCCGGAAGTGTTGGGGATAATACTATACCAAGAGGACAGAACGTGCCGGAAGTGTTGGGGATAATACTATACCGGGAGGACGGAACGTGCAGGAAGTGTTGGGGATAATACTATACCGGGAGGACGGAACGTGCAGGAAGTGTTGGGGATAATACTATACCGGGAGGACGGAACGTGCAGGAAGTGTTGGGGATAATACTATACCAAGAGGACAGAACGTGCCGGAAGTGTTGGGGATAATACTATACCAAGAGGACGGAACGTGCCGGAAGTGTTGGGGATAATACTATACCGGGAGGACGGAACGTGCAGGAAGTGTTGGGGATAATACTATACCGGGAGGACAGAACGTGCAGGAAGTGTTGGGGATAATACTATACCGGGAGGACAGAACGTGCAGGAAGTGTTGGGGATAATACTATACCGAGAGGATGGAACGTGCCGGAAGTGTTGGGGATAATACTATACTGGGAGGACAGAACGTGCAGGAAGTGTTGGGGATAATACTATGTACGGGTGGCACGGGATCAGGGGAGTTTCTGTAAGATCCGTCACCAGTTTTCCTCTTTCCTGAATACTCTTGGTAACATTTCAGGTCTCTGCAGATGGTGAAGTCTTTACATTACTGTGGTTATTGGTTATAATGGCGCCTCTGGTCCTATCAGACAGCTCTGTTGCGTTTGTAAACAAGGGAATACATTTGATATTGAAAAACCTCATAGGCTGAGTAAAGTCATGTGATCTCAGACAAGGTGGGGCCAAGGAATCTAATATCTAATTATCTTATTACTGGTTACTTTGATCTTGTCCTTTCTTTCACATCGGAGCCATTGATCATGTCCTGGCATTGTTGGCTTGTTGTATTCTTGTTTATTTTGTACCTCCCTTATATTGTGCATATTAGTGTGTGTGTGTGTGTGTGTATGTGTGTATATATATATATATATATATGTATATATATATATATATATAAGCAGATACTTCATTTCAGATTTTTTACATAGTGTCCTTAAAACAAAAGGATCAAACAGTTACAGGGGAAACTGTTGAAAACGTTTTCTAATCAACTGGTGTCAGTTGGAGTCAGGAAGTTATACAGATCTCCAGTCTTCCAGTACTTATCAGCTGCTGTATGTCCTGCAGGAAGTGATGTATTCTCTCCAGTCTGACACAGTGCTCTCTGCTGCCACCTCTGTCCATGTCAGGAACTGTCCAGAGCAGGAGAGGTTTTCTATGGGGATTTGCTGCTGCTCTGGACAGTTCCTGACATGGACAGAGGTGGCAGCAGAGAGCACTATCAGACCACACCTGTACCTAAGCAGCTCATCGCTGTGGCCCCTGATCCTTTGTGCCACCCCTGAACTCCACAATGCTGCAAAGCCGGGGGTAGGAGCCTCCATGAGAACAGCAATGGTGGAGTTTTTCCCCCTCTTACCACCTGCCTGAGTGCAATAAGAATAAATGACCCTCAGAAGTGGCAGAGAGTGGGCACAAGGCAGAGCTGCTATTATTTGGGAGAAGAGATTGGCCATAGCTGTCCCCGCCTCTATATGTTCAGGCGGCCTCGAAATGGGGGATAGTTATAGGTTTTTAAGGTGACGGAATATTTAAGATGGCAGCCACTTCTCTAATTCCTACCCTGCTGAAGTGGAGCTCATAGCAGTCAGACGTCATCTCGGCCATATTCCCTCCATTACAGCGTCCGGCGCAGGGTCACAGCCGCCCCCTAATAAAACCCTTTCTTTTTTTTTCTTTTTTTTTTTATAAAACATACTTTATTAAGTTTTACAAGAAAAAAGAAAGTAAGGCAAGTATCATACAGAATGAGGGAGCCGTACGGCTAGAATGATGTACAAAGCAGTAGAAAACTTTTCGTAAGTACAAAAGCATAGTTAAACAATCCATGTGATGATACCCTGAGAGGTACTAATGATAATGTCCATCTGTAGTGTAGATGTTTAACCAAGAGGACTGTTCATACCACTCCAGATGACCTACGTGGCCTGAGCAAGAACAGCCGTATCAACTAATCGCATCTTGCCACAACATAAAACCGAAAAACAATAAGAAACCAAAAAAAGAAAAACCAAAAACGAACACTTGTTCCGTCTCAGCTCGAATAGATGTAGTGTATGGCAGAGTTAGCTAAGTCCCCCGTTGGCACATGCATGCAATATCCTTATAGAAACAGTGCTAGTCTAGTATTATTGGCTTCTTGCATATCCCGCCACCCAAAAGGCTTATAGGTATACGTATAAGGAACCGGTGATATCGACCCCTGGGGGGGTCACACAGTCTTCGGGTTAGCCTAGACAGACGTGTCACGTAGTGTCTGGGGCCTGTCGTACCTCTAGAATCTTGAGGTTACCTAGTGACCCTTTAAGATCGGACTGGCAGTACCACGAAGTCATCCTGAAATGGTGCATCAAGCGATGCAATAAAACCCTTTCATATAAAAGCTGCAGCTGATGGATTATTACGTTACAGACAAATGACGGCTAATTCATCATTTTACACTTTTTGTGCCGGGAAATATTTTGTTCCCATTTTCAGAGACCGAAACTTTTGTGAACCCTTAAAGGGGAATCTCATATGCTAATATCTCCCTATTGCACAGGAGACGCCGAGGATGATGGGATGTCGCTTATAGTATGTCTCTTACCTTCCTCCTTAGTGATGTTCCGGTGCTGTTAGTCGTGCGGTTCGTGGCACCATCAGGAGCACTGCCCGCCCCCATATTGCTGATCCTCCCCACCTACCACTTTCTTATTATAATGAATGGGGCGGGCTGGATTATGGTGGTGCGCAGTGCTCCTAATGGTCTTACCAGACCATGGGGCAAACTACTAACTGCACGGAACGGCGACGAAGAGGAAGCTAAGAGACATACCATCATCCTCATTGTCTCCTGTGCAATAGGGACATATCGGTTGCATATCACCAACCCTGCAACTTTTCCTTTGTATCAGCCGACCCAGTTATTAGAGGGGCCGCGTCTTCTAGGTAATAATGGCAGCATAAGTGGTGCAGCAGGATTCCAAAAAGCATATAGGTGCACTCACCCATCCCCAACAATGCTCTCAGCCCCGGATTCAAAGTTTTACAAATAATGGATGTGAAGTGTGACTGCACTGCAGTAGTGGTTGGTCGGGAACAGCTCAGCCTGATGTTAGGTTGTCGTGACGCCAGTGCCAGTTGGGCACACAGGTATGCGGGCACACCTGCTTTTATTTTAGAAAGGCTGGCTTTACCCTTTCCCCTGTGGTCAGTGACCTGCCGGGTTGTGAGGGGCTCCCTTGGGCACTTATCGCTGTGGTCCGAAGTGGAGCTGTGACCCACCCGGACTATTGGCACCGCCACCCACAGAAAGGGGAGATAACCCAAGGAAGATGCAATTACTGTGTCGGTGCTTGGATAAGAATCACTAAGTCCTTGTATTATAAATAAACTCTCCTTTATTCCAAGAATACTTGATACAGTGATACACAATATACTTCTGACTTGACAACAAACTCTGGACTTGACTTACAAGACTTGTACTGAGAGCTTGAGAGGTAGAATGGCTGTGCTGACTTGGTCACATGTGGAGAAGTAGAGGAGGAGGAGTTGAGGAGGATGTCGAGAGGGTCCCAACCCAAAGTAGTACTGTGCTCTGCCTGAACTTTAGAAGTAGAATAAGTCGAATACTTGTGCCCGTGTTTTGACTCTTTGGCCTTTGTACCACCTATTGCCCACCAGTGTTGGGCAACCCGTCCTAGAGGGTGACACAAGCCCCAGACCTTGTTACTTGGGTTGAGCAGAGTGATCAGAGTTTTCTGGTTACACCCATGCTGCGAGGAAGTATATAGGGTTCTAGCAATTTTGCTCTATCCGGATCAGTTCCTCTGTTATAGGATACCGTCCTGCACCTAGGATGATCCCTGACTTGTCCTCTCTGAGAGTGTTTAACACTGCATGGTGTGTAGAAGAGTTGCTTTCACAGGGCAGTATACATGGGACTAGGTACTGACCCCAGTAGGACAAAGCTGCAGTTCAAGCTTACGTATCCTACTGTAAGGCACGGATATTCTGGGAAGTCTGCTCAACCCAGAGCAGGGACCTTGGACCTCGTACTACACTAACAGGACTGGTATACCCCAAACTTCGAGGGCAGTGCCCATTTGTCCCTGGGTGGGTTCTAACACCACTCCAGGCTACCGTGACAAGTGCCTAAGTGACCCTACACCCACAGAGCTGCCACACCACCACACAATTTCCCCAGCATATGTCACCCTCCTCCGAACTGGCGTCACCAACAGGATCCAAACATCATTGCTGCCTGTAAATGTCCTGCAATTGCCTGCAAAGATACACAGCAAGAATCCCTATTTCCCCCCCCCCCCCTCCCCCGCTTTTCTGTAGTGTGGTGCATTTTTTGTGCGTTTTGGTGCTATATGCAGGTTACTGGAAAGAGATTTTCAAAGTGATATTGCCGCCCAAAAATTACGGGACTTGTGTGTACTCGGACTACCTTGTCAAGTGTGCCCTTAGCCAAAGTGTTGCCCGACCAAGATTCTAAAAGTGGGGGAGCGCCATGCCGAAAGACTGTGAGATTTTAATTGCATATATGATTGTGTCTCCGAGCGCTAGCGCAGCAATCTTGGAAACTCTGCTGCGCCACAAGCTGCCAGAACCGCATGCAGAAGCATGGAAAAAGAAGACATTGTTCCCGCCAAGTTGCAAAGCTCACCTACAGCGCCGCCCACTGGCGGAACCAAAGAGACCAAGTCTGTTTCTAGGGGGATCCCTGAGTTTGCTGCACACTTCCGCTGACGTCACCGCAGCAGCCATCTTGGAGGAGGCCGGCTCCCATAGACTTTCATTGTATCCAGTGTTTCTGCCTACTTGAAGTGATGTCCCACCTGCAGATGTTGACAAGATGGCGGAGAGGAACCAGTACGTTGTGATGGCTGCAGCCAAAGTTTTACAGGAGGTTGCCCAGATCCTAGAGTTACCCAGATCCGTAGATGCTCATCCGGCAGCTTCACTGTCTCCCCCGAAGTGGAGGAGAAACTACAGGCGGACGCCCCCTCCTCACTCCCGCAGCCACCTCAGAGGGTCCAGACCTGGCCAAAACCAGAGTTCAACACTGAAGGTGAGGACAGCGTTGCTTCCGTCTCTGCGTCCCCGGTCGCTACCCTGTTGGACTGGGAGTCTCAACAGTCCTCTGCTCAGGTGGAGGCAAGTGGTGGCCATTCAGCAGATTCAGCCATAAGTCACACATAATGTGGTGGTGACCGCGCCAGCCTCTGAAGCTGTCTTGGTTGGTACTTTCTGCACCTGCTGTAAGAAAAAGGGGGACCCAAGCTTATGTTGCCCATTCGGCCTTGGAGGAAGGCCTCAGCCTCCTGGCAGCTTAGCAACCTGTAGTAAGCTGCTCCAAAACAAAAAACAACGTTCTGCTGTGAATGAGAAAAGATGGACGTCTGCTAAGCCTGTGTGGCCCTCTTGGCCTGAAAGTTATGTGTGCTGTGTCCCTAGTTGACATCCCTGTAACAAGATTGTCCATGCCCGGCTCTGCTGTGAAATTTCCCCCATCCCTTTTGCCCTCTTTCTTTTGAGTAAAGAGTTCTACCTCACAGCATTGCTTGTGATTTATATAGACTAAGGCATCATAACACCGCCAAGGGTGTATATGGACTGATGTATCCAGTGTTCCAGTTTACCACCAGTTTTGCTCTATAGACTATTTAAATATTGCCTTCTGCACTTTATAGTTTTAAATGTATTCTTATATAACTTATGTATATATATATATATATTTCTTATATGCCTTATATATTACCTTATTTAAATAGCCCATGCTGTGCTCACCTTCTGTTGTGACTCTTACCTAGGTGCTACGCCGTGGATGGCTTATTTCAAGTGGGGGAATGTGTAGTGTCCCAGCACAGGTGTGCCACTAAGTTCTTTATGCACCTGGGCAAAGTAACTCGCTCAGGTTCTCACAGTGGGATGAAGGAGAGTTGTAGTTCTTGTTTTTCCCCACTAGGTGTCACTACTGTATTTTCTGCATGCCTTATGTTCCGCATAGCTGAAGGAAGGCTTGGGTTAACTGTTTTGTGTCACATGTTTGTTCTTCTATCAAAGGTGCAGGCCTTGTTCCCACTTTTTTCTGCCCTATCACCTTTCCTCTCTCTTGCGCACACACAGCCCCACCAATACAACACTAGCTAAGGGAACCCTATAAAAAGGAGCTTGTTCCTGGTGGGAGGGTCTTCCACTTCAGTTTTGTGACTGTATTGCACTGAAGATTTTAAGTAAATGGACGTTATCCTGGTTAAGCTTTCGGCTTTGATCTTTCTGCACCTGCACCTACACACCAGGTTACACTTGGGTTACCCAAACTTTGAGGGCAGTGCCTGTTTGTCCGGAGTGGGTTCCAACATCACTCCAGGCTACCGTGACAAGTGACCCTACACCCACAGAGCTGCCGCGGCACACGGCAGTTGCAGCTAAGCTTGACTTTCATACCAAAAGCTGCAATAGAAAAAATCGTGAACGTCATCCCGACACGATATAATCCTGCGTAACATTGGTCTTCTGAATTAAAGAGCTAAAAGTTGTCTGAGATGGATAGCGGAGAGTGATCTCTGTGCCCAGCGTGGCGCTCAGTAGACTGGCAGGAATATCCATTGAAGTTTAATAAAAACTAATGGATATCCCAGTGCCATTATATAGTTATATGATAGGGCGGGGGTGGGAGTCGGGGTTCCCAATGTCTTTGGATGAACTCTAAAAGCGGCTAAATGTGATTTCCATTCATCGTGAACCTCAGAACATTCTCACCGGCGGAGACGACTGGATGAAAGATGCTCAAACATGATCTAAGGGGAATCGAAACGTTAGCGCAAAAGTGATGCTTGTCAATGTGATGGGAATATGGAGATCGGGACACGAGGGCCGCAACGGCCGCCTAATGTACAGAGACTACAAAGTATTACACCTGGCTCATAAAATCCCTGAATTCAGAATTAATGGCTCCATAATGTCAGCGGCTACAGAGGGAAGGATCCGGGGAGCCATTATTATCCATGACTTAGAGCTAAGCAAGCAGTGCGGCAAAGCGGAGGGGAGAAGCAGCGGGATACTAAATTGTATAGGAAGAAGCATTAGCTGCACCGAGAGGGAGACGGTAATATCATCACTCCATACATCACCCCGTACATCACCCCATGTATCCCGAGCTGAAGCCTCCGCGCTAATGTAACCCTCCCCGTCCATTATCCAGTGCAGAGACTAGAAATAACCTATTCTATCTATCTATCTATCTATCTATCTATCTATCTCCTATCTATCTATCTCCTATCTATCTCCTATCTATCTCCTATCTATTATCTATCTATCTATCTATCTATCTATCTATCTATCTATCTATCTATCTCCTATCTATCTATCTATCTATCTATCTATCTATCTATCTATCTATCTATCTCCTATCTATCTTTCTATCTATCTATCTATCTATCTCCTATCTATCTATCTATCTATCTATCTATCTATCTATCTATCTATCTATCTATCTCCTATCTATCTATCTATCTATCTCCTATCTATCTATCTATCTCCTATCTATCTATCTATCTATCTATCTATCTATCTATCTCCTATCTATCTATCTATCTATCTATCTATCTATCTCCTATCTATCTATCTATCTATCTATCTATCTATCTATCTATCTCCTATCTATCTATCTATCTCCTATCTATCTATCTATCTCCTATCTATCTATCTATCTATCTATCTATCTCCTATCTATCTTTCTATCTATCTATCTATCTATCTATCTCCTATCTATCTATCTATCTATCTATCTATCTATCTATCTATCTCCTATCTATCTATCTATCTCCTATCTATCTATCTATCTCCTATCTATCTATCTATCTATCTCCTATCTATCTATCTATCTATCTATCTATCTCCTATCTATCTCCTATCTATCTATCTATCTATCTATCTATCTATCTCCTATCTATCTATCTATCTATCTATCTATCTATCTCCTATCTATCTATCTATCTCCTATCTATCTATCTATCTCCTATCTATCTATCTATCTATCTATCTCCTATCTATCTCCTATCTATCTATCTATCTATCTATCTATCTCCTATCTATCTATCTATCTATCTATCTCCTATCTATCTTTCTATCTATCTATCTATCTATCTATCTATCTATCTATCTATCTATCTCCTATCTATCTCCTATCTATCTTTCTATCTATCTATCTCCTATCTATCTCCTATCTATCTTTCTATCTATCTATCTCCTATCTATCTATCTATCTATCTATCTATCTCCTATCTATCTATCTCCTATCTATCTATATCCCGTCTTCCAGTACTTATCAGTTGCTGTATGTCCTGTAGGGTGTTGTGTTCTCTCCGGTCTGACACAGTGCTCTCTGCTGCCACCTCTGTCCATGTTAGGGATTTGCTGTTGCCAAGGGCGGATTAACTTTACCATAGGCCCCGGGCTGTTCACCAAGCCTGGGCCCCCCCCACCCCCTTTAACTATGGCAGCACTAGCCTGGCGTTCATAGTACAGGACAGATAATGTCATGATGTCCTGATTTTTGCAAAATTGCCATAAAAAAAACTGTGTATTTTGCAAATCATGGCAGAAGTGTAGCCAGGAGACAGTACACCACTGAAAGTATAAGTCTTTTTGGGTGGTCATGGGCCCTCCAGGAGCTCAGGGCCCCGGGCTGCCGCCCGAAACGCCCCTGTTATAATCCACTACTGGCTGTTGCTCTGGACAGTTCCTGACATGGACAGAGGTGGCAGCAGAGAGCACTGTGTCAGATCGGAGAGAATACACCACAGTGCAGGACATACAGCAACTGATAAGTACTTGACGACAGGAGATTTTTACATACAAGTAGTTTACAAATCTGTATAGATTTAGTAGATTATATATGCAATAACTTTCTATTCACTGTTATACTGTCTCATTCTTGTAGAATCTGGTGGCAACTCCCAGTATTCCCAGTTAATAAATCCTCCCATACAGCCCAGGTTGTCACAACGGAAGGTAAATGAGAAGCGTTGTTCGTCCTGTGGATTTCCCATTAGGAATGTAATGGGGCTTTTTGCGCCCGCTGCTGCCACTATTTTGCTGTCACGCAGCTTCCTTGGAGTCTGACTGTAATGTGTAGCAGTCAGGAGTCGCCTCATACCAGATAATCCACCATCTGCCATCATGATCTGTAGGAGATCAGCGCAATCACATCATATTCTCTCTAATATACATGATATGACGAAACGGAAAACTTACCGGCTGCCAGACGAAGGGGGGGGGGGGGGGGGGGGGGGGGGGGGGGGGGCGTGTTACGGCCTTTACGTTATGCTGCGTTATTCCAATCCCGTAATAGACATTGTATCATTCACAGTTAGAGGCTCATTTACCCGATGAATCCTCGTAAAAACCTAGAAACCAATGTGGTAGAAAATCCTTCACATTCCGTGATCCAAGCGATGATTATACAGTATATAAAGTGGATTATAAGACGATTGTAGAAAAAAAAACAAAAGTCATATCGTCCTTAAAGGAGAACTCCGGAGGGGATAAAAGAAATCCCCTGCTCTCACCTCCCCGGCTTCAGCACTGGTGGCCACATACCACCGATTCAGTCCGCGGCTGCTTCCTGACCCCGGACGTGATGTGTCAAGTCCGCTCAGTCAGCCAGACCCCGCTCCCCCTCCCAGACACTCGTGAAAAAAGAGCTCTGCCCGGACTTCTCCTTTTAAATAGAGTATTCACTATAGTGTTGGACGAGGTCAGGGATGGGAATCTGCACAACTACATTTCCCATCATGCCCAGACTGGGTGGATTTCATCAAAGGAAATTGTGAGTCCAACAATACAACAAGAAGAGGAAAGATGTCTCCGCTCTCCATTCCTCTCAGCGCCCAAAGACAAATGGGAGACATGCGAGGAACCATGATGTCATAGTTGCCACCACTGGACTACAACGCCGGTGCCAAGTGTCTCCAAGTATCGATAGAAGAGCACAGCTGGGTCCACTTGGGTTTCACCAAGAGGAGTATCTCCAATATATTTATATATATATATGTACATTAACAGAGTCTATTGTGCTTAGGTTTGGAGAATCCCAGAAATATTCTCCTTTCTCGGTAGATGACAGACTGATACTTGGAGGGGCCCATTGGTAGGTCCCTTTAACCCTTGCTGGATACAAGCCTGTTGTAAGAAAAAGGAGATTTAGAATTTACTTCTATTAAAAACCTCTTGTTTTACTGTACTTATCAGCTGCTGTATGTCCTGCAGGAAGTGGTGTATTCTCTCCAGTCTGACACAGTGCTCTCTGCTGCCACCTCTGTCCATGTCAGGAACTGTCCAGAGCAGGAGAGGTTTTCTATGGGGATTTGCTGCTGCTCTGGACAGTTCCTGACATGGACAGAGCAGTTTTTTCAGCCCCTTGATAAATCTGGTGCATATATAGACTGTCTAGTCTAGCTTTATATTCTCTAATTAGACAGTATATTTTGTGGTGTGTTCCCCATTCCTCACTGTAGACAATCTGTGTATATATATATATATATATATATATATATATATATATATACACACCGGCATCTTCCTAAGAAGCACATATCTGCTTGGAGGGCTGCGCCGAGGTTATTTTATGGAGTCCATTTTTTAGGATCTATTAGACCTTGATGCGGCGCCGGCCCACAGGAACATTTACAGACTCATTTCCAGGCCTCCGACTATAATTCCATAAGTGAGAAATAATGACTTATAATAATTAGTCTTAGGCGGTGGTGGCGGTGTTCTTGTCGGCGTTCCGGCCGGGATAGGCGCTTGTGTATTGTTTCCTTCTGCGCAGAGGATAAGTACGGAGCAGTCAGTGATCTGCGGGAGGAGGATGAAGCCTCAGATATTTCACAGTTTTGGCTTTGTCGGGTGTGAGCGGCAGCGGCTGACTATGCGGCTGCTGATTTTTTGGCTGCCATCATGGTCTGCTGCTCAGCGTCATCTCCGCTGGGATCGCTCCCTGTAAAGGCTACGACTCTATGTTGATACCAGCTGTAAATATGTTCCAGCCGCTCAGATCATAGCACCTTCTGCCTCCGAGATTTCTTCTCATAACAAAGACGTGGAATAGGTTGCCGGAGTGTTAATGACGGAGTCTGGAAACAATCATCACTTCAGAAAACCTCATCCTGATGATATCGAGGTAGAAGACAAAGAAATCTCAGCCGTACAGGAAAACCTCCAGATATAAAATCCTGGTGAGATATAAGTGTGCGTTACACACGCACTCGAGTATAAATAATCCTGGTGTTATATAAGCGTTCGTTACACACGCACTGCAGATATAAAATCCTGGTGAGATATAAGTGTACGTTACACACGCACTCGAGAACAAATAATCCTGGTGTTATATAAGCGTTCGTTACACACGCACTGCAGATATATAATCCCCGTGGGATAGAAGTGTGCATTACACTCCAGATATATAATCCTGGTGAGATATAAGTGTTCGTTACACACGCACTGCAGATATATAATCCCAATGTGATGTAAGCGTTGATTACGCACATACTCCCAATATACAATCCTGGTGTGATAGAAGCGCGTATTACACACACACTCCAGATATATAATCCTGGTGTGATAGAAGCGCGTATTACACACACACTCCAGATATATAATCCTGGTGAGATATAAGTGTGCATTACACACACACTCCAGATATATAATCCTAGTGTGATATAAACCTGTATTACACACACACTCCAGATATATAATCCTGGTGAGATATAAGTGTGCATTACACACACACTTCAGGTATATAATCCCGGTGTTCATTACACGCACTCATTAGACTGGTCATAGCCGCTGATAAATGTGGCGCCCAGTAAGGGCTGATATATTGTAGAGTCCGTCCCTGCGGCTGTTATGGGACCCAGAGAGGAAGAAGGAGACAGCACTGTTTATGGTTACTCCTCTATAGTTATTCCTCCTGGGTAGAGTGAACCCAAATCTACAACGCCTGAGGGAACACGGCTGAAGGCAGCGGACTCCTCTCCTCCATGAAGTATGAGGGACGTGGGGTGAACAAGTTCTGGATCCTGCATCCCGGGAAAAAGACAGAAAAAATAGTGCAAAAAAATCAAAAGAATGACCGATCCTTACAGTAGCCAAGAGGGTGAAGACAAATTGTACAGCCTCCTCCACCCTGTCAGCTCCTCTGTGCTGCTGTCCTACTATGTAGAGGAGAGATCTGTGTCCCCTGCACAGCTGAGGGTCTGGTCCAGTGGTTTAGTGTTTTATTTTCACAGAATTCCTCTGATTCAAATGAACGTGACTAAATTTTTTTGATTTTACTGATAACAGACAAAAAGTTTGGAAAAAAAAACAGGACTGGTTTACACGAGGATCGCAGGGGTGAAAACGCACAAAACCCGTCCAGTTTTCTTTGAATTTGCTGATTACATGGAAAACCATAAAAGAGAACAGGACTGTGACCTTCGTGTAAACCCGTCCTGTTTTTATTCCAACCTCTTGTCTAAAATTAGCAAAATCAGAAAAGTTTAGTCATGTTGAAATGGAATTCAGTGAAAATCCCTGAGAAAAAAAACAATGTTAACGAAAATCGGTGAAAATCATCCAGATGCACCAAAATCTGTAAAAAATCACTTGATACTAAATGATCACATGATAGATGGTACCGGAGGAAATAATTAGAACTGTGCTATTGAACAGGAGGATACAGAGACTTGAACTATTATCCATGTATATGCAGATGTGGTACCCTACAGCCTCCTCCACCCTGTCAGCTCCTCTGTGCTGCTGTACTGCCCATTACATCATGGTTTGAGGGGGGGATGGATAACTATGAAGATTAGAGATCTTAGGCTCACGCTTAGCTGCGGTTCTGGTCCAGTGGTTTAGTGTTCTGTGCTTCACCTGCTCAGCCTGGGTTCAACTCCAAAGTCTTCCCTAGTTGCTCATTCTACGAGACAGTTCTAATTATTTCCTCAGATATCGTCCATCATGTGATCAGTTATAGTTTGACAATTATTTAAAAAAAAAGTTAATTGTGATTTTTCACAGATTTTGGTGCATCCTGGTGATTTTCACTGATTTTAGTGAACATTGGTGATTTTCACTGAACTCCTCTGATTCCAATCAACGTGACTAAATTTTGTTGATTTTAATAATTGGAGACAAAAAGTTTGGAAAAAAACAGGACGGGTTTACACGAGGGCCGCGGTGGTGAAAACGCACTAAACCCGCCCTGTTTCCTTTGAATTTGCTGATTATACGGAAAACCATGAAAGAGAACAGGACTGTGACCCTCGTGTAAACCTGTCCTGTTTTTATTCCAACTTCTTGTCTTAAATCAGTAAATCAGAAAAGTTTAGTCACGTTGATTGGAATCTGGGGAATTCAGTGAAAATCCGTGAAAAAAACAGTGGTAACGGAAATCAGTGAAAATCACCAAGATGCACCAAAAATCTGAAAAATCACAAAACATGTTCAACCTTAAATGATCACACGATGGACGGTACCGGAGGAAATAATACAGACTGTCCTATATGTTTGGACCAGGAGGGTACGGGGCCTCAAACAATCGTCCACATGTATATGCAGAACCAGTACCTTACAGCCTCCTCCACCTTGTCAGCTCCTCTGTGCTGCTGTACTGACCATTGTTTGGGAGGATGTACCTGTATAACTATGAAGAGGAGAGATCTCACCATGATTAGTTGAGGTTCTGGTCCAGTGGTTTAGTGTTCTGTACTTTACCTGGTCAGCCCAGGTTCATCTCTAATGTATTTGCTACAGTTAATTATCATACAAGCCAGCTCTTAATGTTTCCTCAGATATCGTCCATCATGTCATCATTTATAGATAAACAAGTGTTAAAAAAAAGTTAATTGTAATTTTTCACAGATTTTGGTGCATCCTGGTAATTTTCACTGATTTTAGTGAATGCTGGTGATTTTCACTGAATTCCTCAGATTCCAATCATCGTGACTCAATTTTGTTGATTTTTACTGAATTTAGACGAAAAGTTGGGAAAAAACAGGACGGGTTTACACGAGGGCCGCAGTGGTGAAAACGCACTAAACCCGTCCTGTTTTCTTTGAAATTGCTGATCACATGGAAAACCATAAAAAAAGGACTGTCACCCTCGTGTAAACTCGTCCTGGCTCTATTCCAACTTTTTGTCTAAAATCAGTAAAATCGGAAAAGTTTAGTCACGTTGACTGGAATCCAGGGAATTCAATGAAAATCTATGAAAATCAGCATTGTTAATGGAAATAAGTGAAAATCACCAATATGCACCCAAATTTGTGTGTGTGTGTGTGTGTGTGTGTGGGGGGGGGTAAATCACCATTTAAAAAAAAAAAAAAAACTTGTTCAACAATTATATGATGGACAATACCTGAGGTATTAAACAGAACTGTCTTATATTGGGACAGGAGGGTACGTAGGGCCTTGAACTATCACCCATATGTATGCAGAACTGGTACCTTACAGCCTCCTCCACCCTGTCAGCTCCTCTGTGCTGCGGTCCTGCTCATTATATCATTGTTTGAGGGGGGGGATGGATAACTATGTAGAGGAGAGATCTTATGGTATTGTTTAGTTGAGGTTCTGGTCCAGTGGTTTAGTGTTTTCAACTTCAACTAGTCAGCCCAGGTTCAGCTCCCTTGTTTTCCTCTATTGTTAATTATCATACGAGACAGATATCCATCATGTGATCATTTATTTAACAGAGCATTAAAAAAATCAAATAATAATTTATTTAAGATTTTGGAGCATCTTGGTGATGTTCACTGATTTTAGTGAACGCTGGTGATTTTCACTTATTTTCACTGAATTCCTCTGATTTCAATCAACGTGACTAAATTTTGTTGATTTTACTGATAACAGACAAAAAGTTTGGAAAAAAACAGGACTGGTTTACACGAGGGCCGCGGTGGTGAAAATGCACTAAACCTGACCTGTTTCCTTTGAATTTGCTGATTAGATTGAAAAAAAAAGAACAAGACTGTGATCCTCGTGTAAACCCGTCCTGTTTTTGTTCCAACTTTTTGTTTAAAATCCTTAAAATCAGAAAAGTTTAGTCACGTTGATTAGAATCTGAGAAATTCAGTGAAAATCCGTGAAAAATACCAGTGTTAACGGAAATCAGTGAAAATCACCAAGATGCACCAAAATCAATGAAAAATCACAACAAAAATGTTTAACTATAAATGATCACAAGATGGACGATATCTGAGGAAATAATACAGACATATGTCAGGAACAGGACTATACAAAGACTTAAACAAGCATCCAGAACTGGTACCTTACAGCCTCCTCCACCCTGTCAGCTCCTCTGTGCTGCTGTACTGACCATTGTATCATCTTTGAGGGACTGTATAACTATAAAGAGGAGAGATCTTAGGCTCATGCTTAGTTGAGGTTTTGGTCTAGTAGTCTAGTCTTCTCCACTTTACCTGGTCAGCCTGGGTTCAACTCCAAGGTCTTCCCTTATGATTAAGTATTATACAGGACAGTTCATATCGTCCATCATGTGATCATTTATAGTTTAAGAAGTGTTAAAAAAAATTATTTTGGTGCATCCTGGTCATTTCACTGGTGATTTTCACTGAATTTCTCATATTCCAATCATCGCGACTCAATTTTGTTAATTTTACTGAATTTAGACAAAAGTTGGGAAAAAAACAAGTCCGCAGTTGTAAAAATGGACTATACCCGTCCTGTTTTCTTTGAAATTGCTGATTACATAGAAAACCATAAAAGAAAACAGGACTGTCACCCTTGTGTAAACCCATCCTGGTTTTATTCCAACTTTTTGTCTAAAATCAGTAAAATCGGAAAAGTTTAGTCACGTTAATTATAATCCAGGAAATTCAGTGAAAATCTGTTAACAATTTTTTTTCTTTTTTTTGTACTGCACATTATATCCTTGTTTGAGGAGATGTATAACTATGTAGAGGAGAGATCTTAGAGGCTTGTTCAATTGAGGTTCTGGTCCAGTGGTTTAGTGTTCCATATCTCACCTGGTCAGAGCAGGTTCAGCTTCCGTGTTTTTCTCTAGGGTTAATTATCCTACGAGACAGATATCATCCATCATGAGATCATTTATAGGTTAACAGAACATTAAAAAAAAATCAAATAATAATTGTGATTTTTTTTTTTAAGATTTTGGTGCATCCTGGTGATGTTCACTGATTTTAGTGATTTTCACTGAATTCCCCTAATCAAACTTGACTGAATTAAGTTGATTTCACTGATTTTAGAAGAAAAGCTGGAAAAAAAAACAGGACGGGTTTACACAAGGGCCACGCTGGTGAAAACTCATTAAACCTGATTTAGATGATGTTTTCCCATGGAAACAGCAAAATTTAAAGAAATCAGGACGGGTTTAGTGTGTTTTTACCACTGCAGCCCTCGTGTAAACCCCTCCTGTTTTTCCCCCCAAAACTTTTTGTCTAAAATCTGTAAAATCAAATAAATTCCGTCATGTCAATAGAAATCAGGGGAATTCAATAAAAATCTGTGAAAATCACCATAATGCTCTAAAAATCCGTAAAAAAAAAATCACATACTTAGTTAAACTATAAATGATCACATGATGTTTTGGTGCATCCTGTGCAGCTGAGATTTTGGTCCAGTGTTCTGTTCTTCTTGTCAGCCCAGGTTCTGCCAGGTTCTTGTCATGGAGCCGATTAATCTGAATAATCATGTTAAGGGAGGTGGAGGTGGACAGATCTTGTTGTTTTTTTGCCCTGAAAATCCCTTTGAAAGGGTAGTCCGGCGAAAATCTTTTTCTTTTAAATCAACTGGTTTCCAAAAGTTATATATATATATATATATATATATATATATATATATATATATATATATATATATATATATATATATATATTTGTAATTTACTTCTATAAAAAAAAAAAATCTCCAGTCTTCCAGTACTTATCAGCTGCTGTACGTCCTGCAGGAAGTAGTGTATTCCCTCCCGTCTGACACAGTGCTCTTTGCTGCCATCTCTGTCCATGTAAGGAACTGCCCAGAGCAGGAGAGGTTTTCTATGTGATATGTTGTAGTCCCGTCTGGGTCACCGTCACTGCTCACCGGTCCAGTCCATCTTGGTGCAGAATTCCTGCCCTGGACAATAGCTTACAGTTTTTTCATCCAGTGCAATTACATCACTATGGAGCAGGGAGAGGTGGTGGAAACAGCGACTCCAGGCAGGTAACAGTGCAGCGTCCGTACAATACGTGAGAATGGCCGACGGCCTGAGAGGAGTTACTGGAGTGGAGGTGGTGACTGCGGTGTGTGGAGAGGCATTTCTTACTGAGAATAGTCACTGACCATTGGGATCAGAGTCCTTACAGAGTTATCTAGGCCACGATGGATTCTAGAAGAATAACTCCAGGTATGTCGGTGAGCTGCCTCTCACCTGTCTAATACCTCAGAGAAGATGGCGCCGTGTCCTCCACTATGGACTTGGCCGTGACGCCACCCTTTCTGTAACATTGTCCTTCCTAAGTATATGACCTTTTAGGATGTTCTACACAGGTCTCTCCTCACAGAGTCCCCGACTGTCATCCCCTCCTCTCACAGATCACCTAGTGCTCCACACTTTCCTGTCACAGCTCACCTAGTGCTCCACACTTTCCTGTCACAGCTCACCTAGTGCTCCACACTTTCCTGTCACAGCTCACCTAGTGCTACACACTTTCCTGTCACAGCTCCCCCAGTACTACACACTTTCCTGTCACAGCTCACCTAGTGCTCCACACTTTCCTCTTACAGCTCACCTAGTGCTCCACACTTTCCTGTCACAGCTCACCTAGTGCTCCACACTTTCCTGTCACAGCTCACCTAGTGCTCCACACTTTCCTCTTACAGCTCACCTAGTGCTCCACACTTTCCTGTCACAGCTCCCCCAGTACTACACACTTTCCTGTCACAGCTCACCTAGTGCTACACACTTTCCTGTCACAGCTCACCCAGTACTACACACTTTCCTGTCACAGCTCACCCAGTGCTCCACACTTTCCTGTCACAGCTCACCTAGTGCTCCACACTTTCCTGTCACAGCTCACCTAGTGCTACACACTTTCCTGTCATAGCTCACCAGTACTCCACACTTTCCTGTCACAGCTCACCTAGTACTACACACTTTCCTGTCACAGCTCACCTAGTGCTCCACACTTTCCTCTCACAGCTCACCTAGTGCTCCACACTTTCCTCTCACAGCTCACCAGTGCTCCACACTTTCCTGTCACTGCTCACCCAGTAGTCCACACTTTCCTGACACAGCTCACCAGTACTCCACACTTTCCTGTCACAGCTCACCTAGTACTACACACTTTCCTGTCACAGCTTACCCAGTACTCCACACTTTCCTGTCACAGCTCACCTAGTGCTCCACACTTTCCTCTCACAGCTCACCTAGTGCTCCACACTTTCCTGTCACAGCTCACCCAGTACTACACACTTTCCTGTCACAGCTCACCCAGTACTCCACACTTTCCTGTCACAGCTCACCTAGTGCTCCACACTTTCCTGACACAGCTCACCCAGTACTACACACTTTCCTGTCACAGCTCACCTAGTACTACACACTTTCCTGTCACAGCTCCCCCAGTACTCCACACTTTCCTGTCACAGCTCCCCCAGTACTACACACTTTCCTGTCACAGCTCACCTAGTGCTCCACACTTTCCTCTCACAGCTCACCAGTGCTCCACACTTTCCTCTCACAGCTCACCAGTACTCCACACTTTCCTCTCACAGCTCACCTAGTGCTCCACACTTTCCTCTCACAGCTCCCCCAGTACTCCACACTTTCCTGTCACAGCTCACCCAGTACTCCACACTTTCCTGTCACAGCTCACCCAGTACTACACACTTTCCTGTCACAGCTCCCCCAGTACTACACACTTTCCTGTCACAGCTCCCCCAGTACTACACACTTTCCTGTCACAGCTCACCCAGTACTCCACACTTTCCTGTCACAGCTCACCCAGTACTCCACACTTTCCTGTCACAGCTCACCAATACTACACACTTTCCTGTCATAGCTCACCCAGTACTACACACTTTCCTGTCACAGCTCCCCCAGTACTCCACACTTTCCTGTCACAGCTCCCCCAGTACTACACACTTTCCTGTCACAGCTCACCAGTACTCCACACTTTCCTGTCACAGCTCACCCAGTACTCCACACTTTCCTGTCACAGCTCACCAGTACTCCACACTTTCCTGTCACCGCTCACCAGTACTCCACACTTTCCTGTCACAGCTCACCAGTAGTCCACACTTTCCTCTCACCGCTCACCAGTACTCCACACTTTCCTGTCACAGCTCACCAGTACTCCACACTTTCCTGTCACAGCTGCCTTTTTATGTGGGGCTCATTAAATAGCTCCACCCCTTGATCTTTCCACACAAGCTGTTGTAATACACACAGGAGGCAGTTGGTGGTGCTGTTACCTAACTACTAGACATAGGTGTGTGTGTATATATATATATATATATATATATATATATATATGTATGTATGTGGGTGCCTACCATCTCTAGACCAGCCAACACACTAATATACTAGGAAATACTACTTATTAACAATGATAATATATCAGATTACAGGCTCCATCCTGCGACCTTAGGGGTTCCACTTCTTTAGGCCTCCTGCAGTACAGATGGGCTGTGATTCACTTCCTTAAAGGGATTTTGTCAGGAAGGAAACCAGGTCTATATTGTATTAAATGAAACATATTTCCAATGTACAAGTATTTCTTACAATGTATCGTATGAGATATTGACTCATTAATCCTCCCCGTGCGGCTTTGATTGATAACCCGCCAGGCATCCACTAGGTGAGGTCACTCATGTTCAGTTCCATTGCAGTCACATGATCTGTCCCATTAGTAATGGCGGTTGGTTTTCACTTTACAGGCAGCATGGGGGGATTATGTTGCCTGGCAACCGCAGGGTCACAGGTCAGAGAGGAAAGCAGGAAGTGATCAGACACATAGGGAAGATAACTGTCTCAGGGTTATAAGCTTCTTCACTGAAAACAGCACATGTGTTCTCCCCAGCCCCCAGTATCACTGCACTTTCCCTTTAATTGACTAGTCGTGTGCCGACCACTGGAGGTAGTAAGGTTCTCTTACAGCCAGGTCTATGTCAGGTACAGGAGAGGCACGCCAGCACGCGGGTGGATGTTAGTGAATCATATCAGGCGGCTTTTATATGTAAGAACAGGTTTAATTCTCAGGTCTATTAAAGGGGTTGGAGCTAGGGCCCTGTCATTGCGGCTCCGAGACACTCACCGTATAGACCTCTCTGAAGAGACATTAGTGATGCACGCCTGTCACTTACACAAGCACCGATATGTTTTCTGCCACTGTTGCAGATGAGTAAATTGATGGCTGTCATAGATCTCCCGAGTCCCTGATAATATAATTACTGAGAAGGACGCGCCTCGTATTATAAATGAGCAGCTGGGTGACATCATTCTGTCTCCGAAACCTTATAGAAATATTAAGAGGGAAAAGTAGAAATGTCGCAATCTGCAAACCTGAGAAGTCTGAGAAGAGGAAAACTTGAGAAATGTGACGTCCAGAAGGTGATGGAATTATCTCATGATTCTTCATATACAGTCATGGCCAAAAGTTTTGAGAATGATACAAATATTAATTTTTACAAAGTCTACTGCTTCAGTTTTTAAAATGGCAATTAGCATATACTCCAGAATGTTATACAGAGGGATCAGCTTATCAGCAATTACTTGCAAAGTCAATATTTGCCTAGAAAACGAACTTTATCCCCCAAAACACATTTCACCATCATTGCAGCCCGGCCTTACAAGGAGCAGCTAACATTGTTTCAGTGATTGCTCCAGTAACACAGGTGTGGGTGTTGATGAGGACAGGGCTGGAGATCAATCTGTCATGATTAAGTAAGAATGACACCACTGGACACTTTAAAAGGAGGCTGGTGCTTGGCATCATTGTTTCTCTTCTGTGCATCATAGTTATCTCTAAAGAAACATGTGCAGTCATCATTGCACTGCACAAAAATGGCCGAACAGGGAAGAGTATCGCAGCTAGAAAGATTGCACCTCAGTCACCAATCTATCGCATCATCAGGAACTTCAAGGAGAGAGGTTCCATTGTTGCCAAAAAGGCTCCAGGGCGCCCAAGAAAGACCAGCAAGTGCCAGGACCGTCTCTTAAAAGTGTTTCTGCTGCAGGATCCGGCTACCAGCAGTGCAGAGATTCCTCAGGAATGGCAGCAGGCAGGTGTGAGGGCATCTGCACTGTGTACTGTGAGACTGCGGAGACTCTTGGAGCAAGGCCTGGTCTCAGGGAGGGCAGCAAAGAAGCCACTTCTCTCCAGAAAAACATCACGGACAGACTGATATTCTGCAAAAGGTCCAGGGAGTGGACTGCTGAGGACTGGGGGAAAGGTCCAGGGAGTGGACTGCTGGGGACTGGGGGAAAGGTGCAGGGAGTGGACTGCTGAGGACTGGGGGAAAGGTCCAGGGAGTGGACTGCTGGGGACTGGGGGAAAGGTGCAGGGAGTGGACTGCTGAGGACTGGGGGAAAGGTCCAGGGAGTGGACTGCTGAGGACTGGGGGAAAGTCATTGTCTCTGATGAATCCCCTTTCCGATTGTTTGGGACGTCTGGAAAACAGCTTATTGGGAGAAGACGAGGTGAGCGCTACCACCAGTCTTGTCTCATGCCAACTGTAACCGGCATCCTGAAACCATTCATGTGTGGGGTTGCTTCTCAGCCAAGGGAATCGGCTCTCTCACAGTCTTGCCTAAATACTGGTCCCATGAATAAAGAATGGGACCAGAATGTTCTCCAAGAGCAACTTCTGCCAACCGTCCAAGAGCAGTTTGGCCATCAACAATGCCTTTTCCAGCATGATGGAGCACCTTGCCATAAAGCAAAGCTGATAACTAAATGGCTCAGGGAACAAAACATAGAGATTTTGGGTCCATGGTCTGGAAACTCCCCAGATCTTAATCCCATTAAGAACTTGTAGTCAATTATCAAGAGACGGGTGGACAAACAAAAACCAACAAATTCTGACAAAATGCAAGCATTGATTGTGCAAGAATGGACGGCTATCAGTCAGGACTTGGTCCAGAAGTTGTATGAGAGCAGCCGGGGAGAATTGCAGAGGTCCTGAAGAAGAAGCCGCAACACTGCAAATATTGACTTGCTGCAGTAACTCCTTCTAAGTGTCAGTATAAGCTTTTGTTACTCAGAATATGATTGCAATTATATTTCTGTATGTGATAAAAACATCTGACAAACACATAAAAACCAGAGGGCAGCAGATCATGGGAAAATAGAATATTTGTGTCATTCTCAAAACTTTTGGCCATGACTATACAGCAGGACCATTGTTATAAAGCTACAAAGCTGTACTTACCGTAGAGATGTATGGTCTCTTGTATGGGGGTCATATCGTAGCTTTATACAGCTATGGACGGTCTATAACAGATGACAACTAGAGTTGAACGAACTTATCGAACTGTTTGGATTCAGCAACATTCTCTGAACTTGAACCCTTAGAATTTGACTTCCGGTGGTTGCAGAAGTTGGATGCCACCCATGGAAGATATGCCTATGGCCCACGGTTGTATCCATGTTTTCCAGGACTCCCTAGAACAGAATCCAACTTCTCCACGCGCTGAGAGTAAAATGCCGATCGCTCAGGTTCATAGGATGGTGCCAAACCTGAACATTCTGCCAACACAGTGACGACCAGTCCTGGTGCCATTGATGTCTAAGGGAATAGAGTCAAGAATCCAGTGGAAAAAAAAAGTGCAACCACTGGATCACTGGGACATATACCTCGTGGCCTGTCTAGTATATGATGAGGACTGTTGACCACGAATCAGAGCTGTCTGCCATGACTACTCTGCTCGCCTTGACCTCATTACTAAGCTCCCTGCCCATGACCTTGGCTTGAACCTGCTGCTGCCCAACCTCTTGGTGCTTCGCACTGTTGTTTCTTAGGGTCCTATTACACGGAACGATTTTTAACGATTAACGACTAACGATAAACGATCGCAAACAAGATCGTTAACCTGAAATCGTTCACCATATTACACAGAACGATGGTTATTAGATACGACCGTCATTGCGATAGTTTCTTTCTTCTGATCCCAGGAAAACAATGGGTAATGTGCTATTACACTGAACGATTAGTGAAAAAATGCGGAACTTGAGCGAATGAACGTGGAATTACAGCAAACGATTAACGATAATATTAGGTTCGGATCTAAATCAACGATCAACGACATACGAAAGATTTTTCGATAGTTGCCTGCAATTACACAGAACGATTATTGTTTAAATTCGTACGATATAGCGATTTTTTGCACGATAATCGTCCTGTGTAATAGGGCCCTTAGTCCTCTCGGCCAATCACCACCTACAGATTGTCCCTAGAGGTTAAGTCCAGGTCCCATATAGGAGTTAAAGGGTGAATACCTTGGGCTACGTAAACAACGTCAATTAGAGAGTCTCAAAGACTGGTTGGGTGGCAGAGCGGTTCTACATCCATTGCAACCAAACATCTAATTTGTGGTCATCCAGGTTGCCCTCATGGCAGCCGTCTACTCTATGGCAGCAGGACAATGCACCCGCCGCGAGGGCCGTGTAGTTATGGACGGCTGCCAGTGACATGGCAGCAGGTTTTATAACACAGTTTTGTCTCTTTTCAGAATCAGAAATCTCATTGCACAAACTCTTCGTGCCGGGAGACCGGCGATCATCTGCTCTCAGCCCCATCCAATGACCCTGCAGGCCATATAAAGCTTTATGTAGAGCAGTGAGAAAGCTATAGGCTTCCAGTGGGTGCCGGCAGTCCTGTGCATTACATGGCTGTCGTCTCTGTGTTGTTAAAGCCGCACATCTCCCTGCTTCTTGGATGGCCAGAGAGGGAGGTGTATGGTTAAAGGGGAACTCCAGCGAAAATCTTTTTCTTTGAAATGAACTGGTTTCAGAAAGTTAGATACATTTTTAATTTACTTTCTATTTAAAAATCTCCAGTCTTCCAGTACTTATCAGCTGCTGTATGTCTTGCAGGAAGTGGTGTATTCTCTCCAGTCTAACACAGTGCTCACTGCTGCCACCTCTGACCATGTCAGGAACTGTCCAGAGCATCCGTGCCCAAGGCCTGCAGCGCCTCAAGGTAATCCATCCTGGGGCGTGGGAAGATGAAAGGCGGGGAAGAAGAAATTATTTAATCTAAATAATTAAATACCCCGGGATCGCACATGGATTGCGCTGGCAAGGCAGCAGTAACAGCAGTTTGGGGAGTTTGTTGGGGCTAATTAGGCCATTTTTATCCCAGTTTCAGCTCCGATTGTGAAAGCCCCTCTCCCAGTATGGTATATAAATAACCATACCATCCAGCGCCTTATACAGTAGGAAGCACAAACAGTGCAATATAGTTACATACATATCCATACCATATACCAGCACTGCAAATACAGTGCCTACTCTGCAGTGACTAACTCATTGCATGTGCAGAGTTCTGGCTTTCTCCCCTACATAGCACTATCCAAGCCCCGCCTCCACCTCCCATGCTCAGTCTTGGTCTTTCTGCTGCTAGAGATGGAATTCCCCTACCATAGGCAGCGGACAGCAGTTTGCAGGGAAGTGAAACGCCTAGTCTGAGGGCTATTTCTCTGGGATAAGGAGTCACTTTTGATCAATAAAGTAATTTACAAATATATTACAAATCACATGGGATATCAAATGGTTGTTTGAAATTATAGCGACCACTTAAAGGGGTATTCCAGTTAGGTAAATACACATTGAATAATCCCTCCTCCTGGATATTAACAATTCATTCCATACTAGTTATTAATTATTATTTCTTGTCTCCTTCCCCAGTTCTGAGCTGCTGCTTTCTGCTGAAGACACGGAAAACTGTGTTTTGAGTTGTTCCGTCTGTCTCCTTATGAGACAGCTAATGTAACAGTGTCCTTGGCTGGCTGTCTCTGCACTTTGTGATGCTGGAAGGGTTAATCTGAGGTCAAGTAGCTGGTGACATCACTGTGATTATCCCTCCTGGTGCAGATACTGTCTGCCAGGGACTTGTCTCAGAAGGGAGGGGGAGGAGAGGGAGACACAGAGAAAAGCTCACACTCAGTTTTCTGTGCCTTCAGCAGAAAGCAGCAGCTCATAACTGGGGGAAGGAGACAGAAAGAACTAGTGTGGAATGAATTGTAAGTCTCCAGGAGGGGGGATACTTCAACATGAATTTTGCCTGATCGGAATCCACTTTAAGATAGATAGTAAACAATAGCCTCCATAGCTTCCTATGCATTTTGCTAACATAGATTTGTAGATTAGCTGGAAAGATGGAAGGGAGAATGATTTAAATATCAGACTACAGGGTTTGTTTGTAGTCTGTTACCATAGAGACACATAGGTCTGCATAGGAGCTCTAGACCATTTGCAAAGCTTAGATGCTCTGGTTCAATACATTTTTTGATAAACCTTCCTTTAGGGTATATACACAGCGCAGCCGAAAAGATATCAAATTAAATTACATTTTTCTAGAGTATTTATGTAATCTCAGTGCTATGAGAGGGGGGAGGGGGTTACTAATCCAGAGTATTTATGTAATCTCAGTGCTATGAGAGGGGGGAGGGGGTTACTAATCTAGATCATTTATGTAATCTCAGTGCTATGAGAGGGGGGAGGGGGTTACTAATCCAGAGTATTTATGTAATCTCAGTGCTATGAGAGGGGGAGGGGGTTACTAATCTAGAGTATTTATGTAATCTCAGTGCTATGAGAGGGGGGAGGGGGTTACTAATCCAGAGTATTTATGTAATCTCAGTGCTATGAGAGGGGGGAGGGGGTTACTAATCTAGATCATTTATGTAATCTCAGTGCTATGAGAGGGGGGAGGGGGTTACTAATTTTGAGTATTTGAGTAACCTCAGTGCTATGAGAGGGGGGAGGGGGTTACTAATCTAGATCATTTATGTAATCTCAGTGCTATGAGAGGGGGGAGGGGGTTACTAATTTTGAGTATTTGAGTAACCTCAGTGCTGTAAGGGGGGAAGGGGTTATTAATCCAGAGTATTTATGTAATCCCAGTGCTATGAGAGGGGGGAGGGGGTTACTAATCTAGATCATTTATGTAATCTCAGTGCTATGAGAGGGGGGAGGGGGTTACTAATTTTGAGTATTTGAGTAACCTCAGTGCTGTGAGGGGGGAGGGGGATCCTTGTGCTTAGAATGGTGCATGAATAGGAAATTGCTGGGTTGATATCCTTGTAGGAGACACAATCAGTCTTCATGTTTCTGCTGGCTGGGGATGTTCGGAGGTCTCCTTAATGAAGGGAACTGACTACAGTAAAGGGCAGGGAAGTGCGGAGAGACACTTTAAAGACGGGCTGATATGAGAATAGGGGTTCACTCACAAAGAAGGAATACACAGCAGGACTGATAGATATTTCTTAGAGCATGGGGTCTTGCGTTAGGGCACTTACATAATAAAGGGGAACGTTCCAAGCTGAAGATTATTCAGATTCATTGGGGAATTTTTCTATTCAATCAAAACACGGCCAATGTGATCCGTGACCGCTCAGCAATGCTTTCTAAATCCCCGCCGCGCTAGACTGCGCATAGTAAGAGTCGGAGTGTTTCCCTACAGCCGGGGTCATACAAATCCAGGCAGGATATAAAAATGGAGCAGCTGCCATCCGCCAGTCAGCACCTTCCTGTGATTAGGCGGAGGATTGTGTGACTGCCGCGTCAATCACGTCCAGGGGCATTGCCAAGCCGGCCCCATGCTGAGCACCAGCTACTTCTGGCCAAGAAAAAAACAGGCGTGCTGAGAACAATGAAAATCCCAGAATCCGACAGAGCAAAAGAACAATGAGAAAAAAAACACAAAGCACAAAGCTGCTGATTTTAGTCGATGTAGTGAGCGGAGAATCGAGCTCCACATATGGCGAGGACGTCATTGCTCCACGCAGCCAAATGGGGACTTTTATGACTAGTCAGTGACATCACCAATACCATGTTATGATGTCAGCAGCAAGTAATGATCAGCAAGAACGAAGAACGGACATCATAGGATGGGGACATGGACCCAACATGATTTAAAGAGGCTGTCACATAAAAACAACCCATGTTCATATATCCTATAGGGTATAAGAACATCACAGAGGGGGGTCAGATCAACAGATTTGTAGTTTACTTCTATTTAAAAAAACATTCCAGTCTTCCAGTACTTATCAGCTGCTGTATGTCCTGCAGGAAGTGGTGTATTCTCTCCAGTCTGACACAGTGCTCTCTGCTGCCACCTCTGTCCATGTCAGGAACTGTCCAGAGCAGGAGAGGTTTTCTATGGGGATTTGTTGCTGCTCTGGACAGTTCCTGACATGGACAGAGGTGGCAGCAGAGAGCACTGTGTCAGACTGGAGAGAATACACCACTTCCTACAGGACATACAGCAGCTGATAAGTACTGGAAGACTGGAGATTTTTAAATAGAAGTAATTTACATATCTATAGAACTTTCTGACACCAGTTGATTTAAAAACAATTTTTTTTCTCTGGAATTTCCCTTTAAATGAAGGTCAGTCTGTTAGATCAGTGTTCATATCTGCTGGGGTGGTGGTGGGGAGCCGTTCCCGTACAGACCCCGGTGAGGTGACGTCTCCCGCACTAATAACACAATGCTCAGCCGTCCTCTCTGTCACGCAATGTAACTTAATTGTCTTTTAATGAGACTTTGCTGCGGAGATTAAGTACACATGGTCCGTGTCCCCCGCACCGCCAGGGCCGCCCGCACATTGGTATTCCGCTCGCACCGCGCTCTCTTTCCCTCTTTGTAAGGTGGCGAGCTTGTAATTTGAGGCTCGGCTGCTCCTCACATTGTGTGTGACCAAGAATTACACAGAGTCATTTTCCTGCAGCCGAGGAGAAAAGCCGCAACGTGACGAGAGAAGCTGCTGTGTACACGGCCGGAATACTAGAGAGGAGTCACACACTGACTAACATCTATCATCTATCTATCTGCTATCCATCTGCTATCCATCATCTATCTATCTATCTCTCTATCTATCTATCTCTCTATCTATCTATCTATCTATCTATCTATCTATCTATCGTCTATCTATCTATCTATCTATCTATCTATCTATCTATCTATCGTCTATCTATCTCCTATCCATCTATCTCTCTCTATCTGCGCTGGGCCACTCCGCTGAGAGTAGTAGTAGGTGGTAGTACTGGGTAGAGACCCGGTTAGCCACTTGCCTGATGGTAGTCACGGTATGGGCACGAGGGATAGCAGCTGTAGACCGGGAACCTGACCAAGCGGAGGCCGAGCAATTCTTCGTTGTCCTTAGTCAGGGCACCAATAATTACACCAATGCCAAGGTTCAGAAACAACGGTAGTTGTGTATTTATTATAACGGTGGTAACTCGTAGCAACAGTCTCTCCGGGTGCAACCGGGAATAAGGCAGAGTAATGGATGATGCTGCAATATCCTGTGAGAGTAACGTGCTGGATGATGGGAGTAGTAGTGATACTGAAGTTGAGATGCTGGGCGGAATGAAACTGAGATGAATACTTGCTGTTGATGATTAGAGAAGATGATGAGAGGAATGACTGAAGAAGGGCACCCAGATCTTTAGTATAGATGAGAATCTTGAGACTTGAGAATAAAGACACAGCCAGGTCCCGACTGGACCGGAACACTTCTAGTAACACTGGAGCAGCAGAGCACACGTGTCTCTCTCCTGGCAGTGGAGAGAGGACACACACAACCTATCCCCTTGAAAGGTAGGAGACAGGAATCAGGAACAACAGAGCAACACACCCTTCTCCCCTAAAGGTGGAGAGAAGACTGAGGTAGGACAGGAAGTCACATGGTATTCCCAGCCAAAGCTCGATGGCCATTGGGGTTACCATGGAAGCAGGGGACAGTCACGTGTTACCAAGCCATTGCATCATCACACCATTAGGACATATAGGACCAAATATACATTAAAATTAGTGAAACAGCAGACCTAAATACTGAGAGGGGTGACATCATACACAGTTTGCAGTGGACCATAGTTTTTCAGAACAGAGGCAATAACATATTGACTGACTTAGATATAAAGATACACTTTCAAGGAAACAACAAGAAAAGGAACTCTGTTCTGGGACACTGCATAGCTATCTCCTATCTATCTATCTATCTATCTATCTATCTATCTATCTATCTATCTATCTATCTATCTAGTCTGTATATTTATCACATTCTTTAGTCTTCTTTGCCTTTCTATCCCTCTGTCTGTCTCTGTTCAGATCTGCATTCTGGTTTCTTATATACAGAAATCACATTGCAGCGGCTGATCCATTCCTGATTGCAACCCCAGCAGCGCCCAATGGACCAGATCATCGTGTGATCGGGTCCGCTGAGTTTTACACAGGTGTTTACAAGGAAAATAAAAACAGTACGGCATGCACGAAAACGGTTTTCCCCATCATAAGCAACATAATCTGCAAATGTGAACACAGCCCAAAGCTTTGGGCAGGGAACTGGCAGGAGCAGCCCAGGCACACAAACCACCCTTCCAGCCCACATAAAATATCCCCGCCCTCACCCCCCATAAATAAAAAAAGAGAAAAAGACTCCCACGTTAGGTAATCTGTCCCCCCCATTGGCCATTTCTTCTTGTAGGTAACCCCATTGATGAATAACCCACCCGAATGCAGATATCTCCCTGTAGGTGATCCACACCCCTGTAGGCATACCTATTCTCATCTGGCTTTTGGGTGCCGTCCTCTGCTATTTCCTCTTCCCCCAAGCTCTGTGGGGCAGCAAATGCCATCACACCCCTTGGCCAGCCTGCTTCTTGTGATATGTAGGGAAATAGCACATCACCAGGAATCAGACAAGGCTTGGCCCCCAGAAGGGACCGGCCCATCTGGCATTGGCAGAAATGCCAGATGGCCACTCCGGCCCTGTGATTTGTTCCCCCAGTGATTATGCACTTTCTTCTATCATTTGGATAGAATATAAGCCTTTAAAGGTTACAAAAAGATGTCTGCCTTCTTCCATAAAAAGCAGCACACATCTCACATTGTGTATGTCCAAACCTTGTCCAAAGGTACCTCTGTCAGGTGTCCCACTCTGGGATGATGGGTGCCCTTCTGCACCATCACCACTTGGTGTCTCACTCTCCCTTGTTTGTTTTACACAGCTGAAGGCAAAGGGTTAACTTTGCCTTGTTTACTGTTCTGACCAATTGCTGGTGTAGGTACCATACACACTTCTGTCCTATCACACTCTTTTTTCCCCGTCCTTCTGGTGGACCAGGGCACCCCTATATAAGCTAGTTAGTTCCTCTGTTGTCAGAAGTAGCGTTGGTGAGAGACAGAAAGAGAGTTTTCCAGAGCCTAAGAGAGACGATATGATGGACTGCTAAACCTAACGGTGGGGTAACTGTCTCCTGGGGTCCACCTTGCCTATGCCTGGGAACCTTCTAACATGTCAGGAAAATCTATAAAGGCCTAAGCCGAAGTATCCTACTGGTATCTGCTCGCCCTTCTTGGGTAATCTTGAGGGGTTAGCTCCACCCAGTAGTTCAAACCCGGGACTCGTACTACCGAACCTGACAGTCTCTGGGCTGGTTTGGCAAAAGGCGGTCTAATTCTGTTCACTTCTCCTAACCGTACGAGGACTTCTTCTTCTTTGACACCAGGTCACTTGTCACACTATCCCGTCAGAGTACAGCACTACCTAAGCAAGGTCCCTAAGACAGTCCCTGTATCTTCTTCTAGTCAAGCAAAACTTCATCTACTACTGCAACCAGTCACTACCTCAAGCACAACCTGCACCTGTATCAGTGCCTACACAGCTATTAACTTGTATTGTACTGAAGTTCTCAGGTAAAGTCATCTGTTGTTTAAAGGGATAGTGCGGCGGTAAACAATTATTCACAGAACAACACACATTACAAAGTTATACAACTTTGTAATGTATGTTATGTCTGTGAATGGCCCCCTTCCCCGTGTCCCACCACCCCCACCCGTGTACCCGGAAGTGTGGTGCGCTATACATACCTGTCACGTGCCGACTCGTCTCCGATCTTCAGTCAGCGATGTCTTCAGCCGAATCCCTCTGAGCGTCCTGAGTGCTGGCCGCCCTCTGCCGCGTCATCGGCTGCTCAGCCGCGATTGGCTGAGCATAACTGTGCTCAGCCAATCGCGGCTGAGCATCTGATGACGCTGAAGAGGGCGGCAGGCACTCAGGACGCTTGGAGGGATTCGGCCGGGCCGTCCGAAGACGACATCACAGACTGAAGATCGGAGACGATTTGGCACGTGACAGGTATGTATAGCGCACCACACTTCCGGGTACACGGGTGGGGGTGGTGAGACACGGAAAAGGGGGCCATTCACAGACATAACATACATTACAAAGTTGTATAACTTTGTAATGTGTGTTATTCTGTGAATAATTGTTTACCGCCGCACTACCCCTTTAAGTGCTGGACTCTGTGCTTATTCTTCTCCACCGCACCCGCACCTTGTCCTACCCTTTACAAAGCCCAGTGCCTGTGTGTCGGGAGGGGGGTAACGCCGCTCCTGGCCAACGTGACAAGTGCCCCAGTGAAAACACCAACAAACCCACCTGCTGTTGCCATCTAAGCACCCTGGGCATGCTATCTATCTATCTATCTATCTATCTCCTATCTATCTATCTCCTATCTATCTATCTATCTATCTATCTATCTATCTATCTATCTATCTCCTATCTATCTATCTATCTATCTATCTATCTATCTATCTATCTCCTATCTATCTATCTATCTATCTATCTATCTATCTATCTATCTCCTATCTATCTCCTATCTATCTACTTACTATTTATCTCCTATTTATCTACTTACTATTTATCTTCTATCTATCTATCTATCTATCTATCTATCTATCTATCTATCTATCTATCTATCTCCTATCTATCTATCTCCTATCTATCTATCTCCTATCTCCTATCTATCTATCTATCTATCTATCTATCTATCTATCTATCTATCTATCTATCTATCTCCTATCTATCTCCTATCTATCTATCTATCTATCTATCTATCTATCTATCTATCTATCTCCTATCTATCTATCTCCTATCTCCTATCTATCTATCTATCTATCTATCTATCTATCTATCTATCTATCTATCTATCTATCTCCTATCTATCTATCTATCTATCTCCTATCTATCTATCTCCTATCTATCTATCTATCTATCTATCTATCTATCTATCTATCTATCTATCTATCTCCTATCTATCTATCTATCTATCTATCTATCTCCTATCTATCTATCTCCTATCTATCTATCTATCTCCTATCTATCTATCTATCTATCTATCTATCTATCTATCTATCTTCTATCTATCTATCTATCTATCTATCTATCTATCTATCTATCTCCTATCTATCTCCTATCTATCTATCTATCTATCTATCTATCTATCTATCTATCTATCTATCTATCTCCTATCTATCTATCTCCTATCTATCTATCTACTTACTATTTATCTCCTATCTATCTATCTATCTACTTACTATTTATCTCCTATCTATCTATCTATCTATCTATCTATCTATCTATCTATCTATCTATCTATCTATCTATCTCCTATCTATCTATCTATCTATCTATCTATCTATCTATCTATCTCCTAACCTCCTGACTTTGTGTAGCTCTCTGTCTCTCTCGATCTGCCCTCCTGTCACTCTCTGTCTGTCTCTATCTATCTCTGTCTCTCCTTTTGCTCTTCTATCTGTCACTCACCCCTCTCTATCACTATACGGGGGGAGGAGAGGGGCCTCTGTTCACCCATTCGGAAAATAGACTGTTAGCATTGAGCTGGTACAGAATGAAGTGCTGGCGTCTTCCTGTGTTTAACATGAGCTGTCACTTATCGCTGCTCCCCACGGCGCCCCCTCCTGTCACACCTGTGGCCGGCACAGCTGGGCCGCTGGAACACCACTTCCCCCAATGGTTAATGAGAGGAGTCATATTTTTTTATGGCCGCTGTAATTTAGACTGGCTAAAAATAAAATGAGGAAAAAAAATAAAAAAACAGCTTTCATGGTCTGTGACTTTTTCAGCCATTCCGGATCCATCTCATTCTGGCACAACGCAGCGCTGTCTGCCCAGAAACTTCCGTTGGCGTTCTGCTCTCTGTAATATATACAGTTGTCTCTGACATCTAAAAAACAAACAAACAAACAAAAAAAAAACCTAAAAATCTTCCATAGATGAGAGTGGCCGATGCATGGCACAGGTGGGCACCGGTGGGCACAATGGGAGAGGCTGGCTGGCATGGCTTCCAGTAGGAAATACAGTTAGAGCTCCTAGCGGCAGTGACTGGCGGCTCCAGCTCGTAGTTTCTGCGCCATTGCCACCTGTTAGGTTTACAGCTGTAATTTAGGTATTGTTCCCGGCTGCCAACAGCGAGCAGACAATGCCATTAGAGCGGGCGCAGGCACCAGTTTTCGATGGCTCGTAGAAGACCCGCTCTACATCCATTCATATTTAGAAACGCATAAATTAACCTTCTCGGGAGCCAACAAAACATGTCTAATCAATGAGACTCAAACAATTACCGCACGCAAATTTACTATTAGCATATGAATGGCGGCTTTAGCATATGAAAGGATGTTCTGGGCAGATTAAAATGTGAGGAGGCTGCGCTGCATACATATGAGCTGGCGCGGAGGGCGGCAAGGAAAGGGTTACGTGAGAGCACGGCCAGGCGGAGGAGGATGGTGTAATGTCATTGATACTAGAGATCACCGTTAGATGTTCTGTCACTACATGGATGGATCATCAATTTAACCAGTATGGAAGTCAGAAGGGGCCACAGTGGCGGAGTGGAGCATCACGCGGCGGTTATTGAGCGGGGCACAAAGGGCGCAGGGAGAATGAGCAATAATATGTGCTGTACCAGCTCTCCTCTGAGAATAGCAATATATATCACAGGAAATGGCGCGTCCTTTATAATCATAGTATGATGAAAGGATACGCAGCGCTATAATATACTCCTCACACTGTAAAACCTGACATATTGAATCAAAGTCTGCGCAGTGTCCTACTATGTCACCTACCATGCTTGTTGGGCGGTGGTTGGTGGTGACTTGTTTTTGTATGTTTCTTTTTCTGTCTGTAACTAAGGGGTTATTCTATACACTAAACCTACTTCAATACACATACATTGGGATACAGTGAATGGAGGAGGAGCTATTTCATTAACCCTGCCCTTTTTCTATATTTTTCTATGAGAAGCTCCTCCTCTGCCCTCATTACCTGGATTACCTGCACGTTTCATCATGTTACCTGTATAATAATCACCTGTCCTCACACTCATCACACTCCAACCTCTCCACCATGGCCAAGACCAAAGAGCTGTCAAAGGACACCTGGGGGGAAAAAATTGTAGACCTGCACAAGGCTGGGATGGGCTACAGGACAATAGGCAGCAGCTTGGTGACAAGGCAATAACTGTTGGTGCAAATATTAGAAAATAGAAGAAACACAAGATGACTGTCAATTTTCCTCAGTCTGGGGCTTTATGTAAGATCTTGCCTTGTGGGGTAAGGATGATCGTGAAAAGGGTCAGGAATCAGCCCAGAACTACATAGTCACTGACCTGAAGAGAGCTGGGACCACAGTCTAATAGATTACTGTTAGTAACACACCACACCGTCATGTATTATAATTCTACAGGACACCAAGGTCCCTCTGCCCACACCAGCACATGTCCAGGCCCGGGTGACGTCACCAATGACCATCTGGATGATGCAGAGGAGACATAGGAGAAGGACCATATTGAAGGGAGCATGGATGGGGCCAAGTATCGCTAGATTCCCTTCCCTCAATAAGAGCAGCGAAGATGGGTGGTGGCCCGGTCACACATCCGGGACAACTAAGGAGAAAACACACAGCCGGGACAACTAAGGAGGAAACACACAGCCGGGACAACTAAGGAGGAAACACACAGCCGGGACAACTAAGGAGGAAACACACAGCCGGGACAACTAAGGAGGAAACACACAGGACAACTAAGGAGGAAACCCCCAGCCGGGACAACTAAGGAGGAGACCCACAGCCGGGACAACTAAGGAGGAGACACACAGCCGGGACAACTAAGGAGGAGACACACAGCCGGGACAACTAAGGAGGAGACACACAGCCGGGACAACTAAGGAGGAGACCCACAGCCGGGACAACTAAGAAGGAGACCCACAGCCGGGACAACTAAGGAGGAAACACACAGGACAACTAAGGAGGAAACACACAGCCGGGACAACTAAGGAGGAGACATACAGCCGGGACAACTAAGGAGGAAACACACAGCCGGGACAACTAAGAAGGAGACCCACAGCCGGGACAACTAAGGAGGAAACACACAGCCGGGACAACTAAGGAGGAAACACACAGCTGGGACAACTAAGGAGGAGACACACAGCCGGGATAACTAAGGAGGAAACACACAGCCGGGACAACTAAGGAGGAAACACACAGCCGGGACAACTAAGGAGGAAACACAGCTGGGACAACTAAGGAGGAAACCCACAGCCAGGACAACTAAGGAAGAAACCCACAGCCGGGACAACTAAGAAGGAAACCCACAGCCAGGACAACTAAGGAGGAAACACACAGCCAGGACAACTAAGGAGGAAAGACACAGCCGGGACAACTAAGGAGGAAACCCCCAGCCGGGACAACTAAGGAAGAAACACAGCTGGGACAACTAAGGAGGAAACCCACAGCCGGGACAACTAAGAAGGAAACCCACAGCCGGGACAACTAAGGAAGAAACACAGCTGGGACAACTAAGGAGGAAACACACAGCCAGGACAACTAAGGAGGAAACACACAGCCGGGACAACTAAGGAGGAAACACACAGCTGGGACAACTAAGGAAGAAACACAGCTGGGACAACTAAGGAGGAAACCCACAGCCCGGACAACTAAGGAAGAAACACACAGCCGGGACAACTAAGGAGGAAACCCACAGCTGGGACAACTAAGGAGGAGACCAACAGCCGGGACAACTAAGGAGGAGACCAACAGCCGGGACAACTAAGGAGGAGACCCACAGCCAGGACAACTAAGGAGGAAACACACAGCCGGGACAACTAAGGAGGAGACCAACAGCCGGGACAACTAAGGAGGAAACCCACAGCCGGGACAACCAAGGAGGAAACACACAGCTGGGACAACTAAGGAAGAAACACAGCTGGGACAACTAAGGAGGAAACCCACAGCCGGGACAACTAAGGAGGAAACACACAGGACAACTAAGGAGGAAACCCCCAGCCGGGACAACTAAGGAGGAGACCCACAGCCGGGACAACTAAGGAGGAGACACACAGCCGGGACAACTAAGGAGGAGACCCACAGCCAGGACAACTAAGGAGGAAACACACAGCCGGGACAACTAAGGAGGAAACACACAGCCGGGACAACTAAGGAGGAAACCCACAGCCGGGACAACTAAGGAGGAAACACACAGCCGGGACAACTAAGGAGGAAACACACAGCTGGGACAACTAAGGAAGAAACACAGCTGGGACAACTAAGGAGGAAACCCACAGCCGGGACAACTAAGGAGGAAACACACAGCCGGGACAACTAAGGAAGAAACACAGCTGGGACAACTAAGGAGGAAACCCACAGCCGTGACAACTAAGGAAGACCCACAGCTGGGACAACTAAGGAGGAGACCCACAGCCAGGACAACTAAGGAGGAAACACACAGCCGAGACAACTAAGGAGGAAACCCACAGCCGGGACAACTAAGGAGGAAACCCACAGCTGGGACAACTAAGGAGGAAACCCACAGCCGGGACAACTAAGGAGGAGACGCACAGCCGAGACAACTAAGGAGGAAACCCACAGCCGGGACAACTAAGGAGGAGACACACAGCCGGGACAACTTAGAAGGAAACCCACAGCCGGGACAACTAAGGAGGAGACACACAGCTGGGACAACTAAGGAGGAAACCCACAGCCGAGACAACTAAGGAGGAGACCCACAGCCGGGACAACTAAGGAGGAAACACACAGCCGGGACAACTAAGGAGGAAACCCACAGCAGGGACAACTAAGGAGGAGACCCACAGCCGGGACAACTAAGGAGGAAACACACAGCCGGGACAACTAAGGAGGAAACACACAGCCGGGACAACTAAGGAGGAGACACAGCTGGGACAACTAAGGAGGAGACCCACAGGACAACTAAGGAGGAAACCCACAGCCGGGACAACTAAGGAGGAAACCCACAGCCGGGACAACTAAGGAGGAAACCCACAGCCGGGACAACTAAGGAGGAGACACACAGCCGGTACAACTAAGGAGGAAACACACAGCCGGGACAACTAAGGAGGAGACCCCCAGCCGGGACAACTAAGGAGGAAACCCACAGCCGGGACAACTAAGGAGGAAACACACAGCCGGGACAACTAAGGAGGAAACCCACAGCCGGGACAACTAAGGAGGAAACCCACAGCCGGGACAACTAAGGAGGAAACACACAGCCGGTACAACTAAGGAGGAGACCCACCGCCGAGACAACTAAGGGGGAAACACACAGCCGGGAAAACTAAGGAGGAGACGCCTAGCCGGAACAAGAAGCAGCTTGGTAAGAAGCATTTCATGGTCCTGGAGCGGCCACCAGTCTCCACACCTGACCCCAATAGAGAATATATGGAGGGAGCTGAAACATAATGTTGCTTGAAGGAAGATGTGTATGGAGGAGGGGGACGCAATCCCTGCTGTAGGGTCTGCAAACCTGGTCAGGACCCCCAGGAAACGTCCGACCTCTGTAACTGCAAACAAAGGTTTCTGCTACAAATAGGAACTTCTCTTCTTCTATTGTATCACGTCTAGGGATGGTCCGAACCCGCCGAGGTTCTGATTCGGATGAACCCGAACGCTCGGCATTGGATTCCCGCTGTCTGCCCGCTCCGTGCAGTGGGCGGATAAAGCGGGAGGGCCGTCTGGAAAACTGGGATACAGCCTATGGCTATATCCCAGTTTTCCAGGCGGTCCTCCCGCTGGATCCGCCCGCTGCACGGAGTGGGCAGACAGCGGGAATCATTACCGAACTCGGTTCGTACCATCCCTAATCACGTCCTTATTCCCCCGCTGTATATAACCAGGTTGAATGGTCATACTCAATACCACATTATTAGCTCTGCAACCGCCTATTATTACATCATCTATAGAAGTCGATGGAGTCCTCTTTTATCCCTGCGTGAATCTGACACATGGAGCGTTTGAATTTTAGGTTCGGTGCAAATCCAGTAGAATAGCATGATACCATGTCATAGACCATCAGCCCATAATCTTCCCTAAAATGTTCTGCATGGATCTCCCATTGAAATCGCTGGGGTCTGTAAAATGTGCATGGAATTCAGATGTGGATACTGCACAGAATTGTCACCTTTTCAATTTGCAGTGTGAACAAGCCTTAAAGCCTTGTATGCAATCAGCATGTGACGGATGGATCTTGTGTTCTCGGTTATGCCCCCCAGTATGGATGGTATATATATATATATATATACACACATATATATATATATGCACACACTATATGTGTGAAGCAGCCCCTGTGTCACCTATAGCGCTGTGTTTAGGGGGTCTGGTTAGTGCTGACAGATTCTTTTTGGTACAGAGCTCACTGGGCAGTCCGGCGTCCTCGCATTAGGAACCAACCATGAATTATAAACTTTGTCACATCGCGCAGAAACGACGCCAAACCCAAATGATGCAGAAACAATGTTCCAGGATTATTATTATACTGAAACTGGAAGCGGCTGCGTAATTTACCAATGTGGAAAATGCATCAGTCTAAATGGACATTGTACACTGCTCATCTTTAGCTCAGCTTTTAACATTTCAGCCGTCCCTTCTTTTTCCTATGCCATTTTATTTTAAGTCGGTGATTTCAACAAACTTTGCTTACAACAGTACAAGTAAATGCAAAGAAAACTTTGCAATATATAAAAAGCAAAGAAACTTTGTAATATATCTTATCAGACAAAAATGCCTCCCCTTATCTATAAAGTTATATAGATTTGTAATGCACTTCTATTTAAAAATCTCCAGTCTTCCAGTACTTATCAGCTGCTGTATGTCCTGCAGGATGTGGTGTATTCTCTCCAGTCTGACACAGTGCTCTCTGCTGCCACCTCTGTCCATGTCAGGAACTGTCCAGAGCAGCAGCAGCAAATCCCCATAGAAAACCTCTCCTGCTCTGGACAGTCTCTGACATGGACAGTGTTGGAGGAAAGTGTCCATGTTTATGTAATTCTGGATAACCCCTGGACACAGTAAGGCACACATTCTGCCTATAACATATAATAAAGCATGTACGCCAGGTTTCTGCTTCAGCTTATGTCCCCCATTCCCTTCAATGACTGTAAGCAATCCCTGACTGGGGGGGGGGGGGGGGGGGGTGCGCGCAGCTCCTCTGAATGGGTTAAGTGAAAGTTTCTGTCTGTTCCCATGGGTTATAAGCACAGGTCAGCTGTAAAAACTCGACCCCTGTATATTGAACGTCCCTATTAAATCCCCATCGTGTGTCGTATGATGCGTGAAATAAGGTTTCGACCCCGGTGTGAAATCAATATTTCTATGTTGTTACATTTTTACATGATCTCTCCTGGAAGTTGAGCGGTTAATCCGTCATGTGCTATACTCCGCCGTCCATTATAGAAAAAGAAATATCCACTCTTATGTGGTAGGGATAGTATTTTTAATGTGTGGTGGCACAAAGGGGACCAGCTAATGTGTGGGGTTCAAAGGTGGCCTAAGTACTGTGTGAGGGTACAAAGTAGGGGGGGGGGGGTTATTAATGTGTGGTGACAAAGGGGCCCGGCTATTCTGTGGGGTTCAAAGGTGGCCCTAATACTGTGCGAGGGCACAGAGGGGGACAATATTACTATATGAAGCAATACCTTGGGGTCTATAGGGGGCACTACTACCAATCCTGTGTGGTTTTCCATTATGTTATCTTTTATAATGCTAAAACTTTAATTAAAAAATGATTAAATAAATATATAAAATAAACCCCAAACTTTTTGTAATGCCAGATGATGCTGATAATGGCCGTTCTTCTTCCTCCTCCTCCGCCGTTTCTCTCTCGTCCCTTTGTCTGGGTTCTAGTATAATGAAACAAATTGAAGTTAATGGATTTGGGATGGGATTTAATTGGTGTTTATAAAAGAATTTAAAAACCTTGAAATCTTCCTTTTTTCTCCCTCTGAAATGACTTTTCTTTTATACCAATCGCAGAGTCTTTCACCGAAAATTGTCATTCCTAACCCATTGTCTCCTGGGTACTGTGAGCTGTAACAGGGTATTGTCTTCCTTACACCTCTGTTTATGCCATTCTTCTTCATCTCACATCCCCTCCAACCTTCATTCCGGTAGCCCCCCCCCCCCGCTCCCCCCCCCCCTCTTGTGACACGGTCGCCTTCCCCGGCGTTGTGACAGCTGTATATTCTCCATGTTTATACCCCCCCCCCCTCCATTCTCACAATATTCACACTGTCAGCAGAGTAACAGACACGGCTCATTTATATGGGCAACAGAACGCTCCCCCCACCTCTACCCCACCGCGCTCATTCACCAGTCACTATTGGGACCATTACTCTGCCCAGTTTAACCTCTTCTCTCCCAGACTTCCAGAAACTCCATCAGAAAATGACCAAAGGGGTTGTTCACAAAAAAAAAATTCCTTTCTAATCTTCTAATCTATTAATTTACTTCAATATAAAAATCTCCAGTCTTCCAGTACTTATCAGCTGCTGTATGTACTGTCGGAAGTGGTGTATTCTCTCCAGTCTGACACAGTGCTCTCTGCTGCCACCTCTGTCCATGTCAGGAACTGTCCAGAGCAGCAGAGGTTTTCTGTGGGGATTTGCTGCTGCTCTGGACAGTTCCTGACATGGACAGAGGTGGCAGCAGAGAGCACTGTGTCAGACTGGAGAGAATACACCACTTCCTGTAGGACATACAGCAGCTGATAAGTACTGGAAGACTGGAGAGATTTTAAAAGAAGTAAATTACAAATGTGTATAACTTTCTGACACCATCTGATTTGAACGATTTTTTTTTTTTTGCTGGAGTACCCCTTTAAAAAACAGTTCAGGTAAGATGGTTTCTCCCATGTAGAAAAAATTTAAATGTGAAAAAGTAGAATCAGAAAATTTAAACATATTAGAAAAAAGAACATTTCAGTATCTGTCTCTAATCAGGAACAATCGGTGCCCTTTAAGAATGTTAGTGCTGATAGTTTCTAGGTAGTTGTAGGAACGATATCTATCATCTCAGAGATACATGGCGGTACAGTAGTGTCATATCACATATTCATCGCCAGACTGTGCCGGAATCTCTGTAGGAAAAAGACACTAAGAAGTATAAGCCATTGAGCTCGGTTTGTCGTCAGTTTGTAAAAAGTTGATTTAAAGGGATTGTCTGGGATTTATAGAAAGCTGCCATGGACTAAAAGAAAAAGAAAAACTTCACTCACCTATAAATTCTCGTTATAACAATGACATCGCTGTTCGGGTGTTCCCCGATGGGCCTGCAACAATGATGGGACATACAGTGCTCAACAGGGACCAACAGCCCTGTAGAAGGTAGTTTTCCAAAAGGCTAGCAGAGGTATGGATGCACGCTAGGCTAGTAGAGGTATGGATGCACGCTAGGCTAGCAGAGGTATGGATGCACGCTAGGCTAGCAGAGGTATGGATGCACGCTAGGCTAGCAGAGGTATGGATGCACCCTAGGCTAGCAGAGGTATGGATGCACGCTAGGCTAGCAGAGGTATGGATGCACGCTAGGCTAGCAGAGGTATGGATGCACGCTAGGCTAGCAGAGGTATGGATGCACGCTAGGCTAGCAGAGGTATGGATGCACGCTAGGCTAGCAGAGGTATGGATGCACGCTAGGCTAGCAGAGGTATGGATGCACGCTAGGCTAGCAGAGGTATGGATGCACGCTAGGCTAGCAGAGGTATGGATGCACGCTAGGCTAGCAGAGGTTTGGATGCACGCTAGGCTAGTAGAGGGATGGATGCAGGTTAGGCTAGTAGAGGTATGTAGGCACGCAAGGCTAGTAGAGGTATGGATGCACGCTAGGCTAGTAAAGGTATGGATGCAGGCTAGGCTAGTAGAGGTATGGATGCACGCTAGGCTAGTAGAGGTATGGATGCACGCTAGGCTAGTAGAGGTATGGATGCACGCTAGGCTAGTAGAGGTATGGATGCACGCTAGGCTAGTAGAGGTATGGGTGCACGTTAGGCTAGTAGAGGGATCGAGGCACGCTAGGCTAGTAGAGGGATCGAGGCACGCTAGGCTAGTAGAGAGATGGAGGCACGCTAGGCTAGTAGAGGTATGGGTGCACGCTAGGCTAGTAGATGTATGGAGGCACGCTAGGCTAGTAGAGGTATGGGTGCACGTTAGGCTAGTAGATGTATGGAGGCACGCTACGCTAGTAGAGGGATCGAGGCACGCTAGGCTAGTAGAGAGATGGAGGAGTGTTAGGTTGGTAGAGGTATGGAGGCACGCTAGGCTAGTAGAGGTATGGAAGCACGCTAGGCTAGTAGAGGTATGGATGCACGCTAGGCTAGTAGATGTATGGAGGCACGCTAGGCTAGCAGAGGTATGGATGCACGCTAGGCTAGCAGAGGTATGGATGCACGCTAGGCTAGTAGAGGTATGGATGCACGCTAGGCTAGTAGAGGTATGGATGCACGCTAGGCTAGCAGAGGTATGGATGCACGCTAGGCTAGTAGAGGTATGGATGCACGCTAGGCTAGTAGAGGTATGGATGCACGCTAGGCTAGCAGAGGTATGGGTGCACGTTAGGCTAGCAGAGGTATGGAGGCACGCTAGGCTAGTAGAGGTATGTAGGCACGCAAGGCTAGTAAAGGTATGGATGCAGGCTAGGCTAGTAGAGGTATGGATGCACGCTAGGCTAGTAGAGGTATGGATGCACGCTAGGCTAGTAGAGGGATCGAGGCACGCCAGGCTAGCAGAGGTATGGGTGCACGCTAGGCTAGCAGAGGTATGGATGCACACTAGGCTAGTAGAGGTATGGGTGCACGTTAAGCTAGCAGAGGTATGGGTGCACGCTAGGCTAGTAGAGGTATGGATGCACGCTAGGCTAGTAGAGGTATGGAGGCACGCTAGGCTAGTAGAGGGATCGAGGCACGCCAGGCTAGTAGAGGAATCGAGGCATGCTAGGCTAGCAGAGGTATGGGTGCACGCTAGGCTAGTAGATGTATGGAGGCACGCTACGGTAGTAGAGGAATCGAGGCACGCTAGGCTAGCAGAGGTATGGGTGCACGCTAGGCTAGTAGAGGTATGGATGCACGCTACGCTAGTAGAGGAATCGAGGCACGCTAGGCTAGTAGAAAGATGGAGGAGTGTTAGGTTGGTAGAGGTATGGAGGCACGCTAGGCTAGTAGAGGTATGGGTGCACGCTAGGCTAGTAGATGTATGGAGTCACGCTACGCTAGTAGAGGTATGGATGCACGCTAGGCTAGCAGAGGTATGGGTGCACGTTAGGCTAGTAGAGGTATGGAGGCACGCTAGGCTAGTAGAGGTATGGAGGCATGCTAGGCTAGTAGAGGTATGTAGGAACGCTAGGCTAGTAGAGGTATGGATGTAAGCTAGGCTAGTAGAGGTATGGATGTAAGCTAGGCTAGTAGAGGTATGGATGTAAGCTAGGCTAGTAGAGGTATGTAGGAACGCTAGGCTAGTAGAGATATGGAGGAATGTTAGGCTTGTTGAGGTATGGATGTAGGCTAGGCTAATAGAGGTATGTAGGAACGCTAAGCTAGTAGATGTATGGAGGCACGCTACGCTAGTAGAGGTATGGATGCACGCTAGGCTAGCAGAGGTATGGAGGCACGCTAGGCTAGTAGAGGTATGGAGGCATGCTAGGCTAGTAGAGGTATGTAGGAACGCTAGGCTAGTAGAGGTATGGATGTAAGCTAGGCTAATAGAGGTATGTAGGAACGCTAGGCTAGTAGAGGTATGGATGTAAGCTAGGCTAATAGAGGTATGTAGGAACGCTAAGCTAGTAGAGGTATGGAGGCACGGTAGGCTAGTAGAGATATGGAGGAATGTTAGGCTTGTTGAGGTATGGATGTAGGCTAGGCTATTAGAAGTATGAAGGCACGCTAGGCTAGAAGAGGAATGGATGCACGCTAGGCTAGAAGTTTGGAAGCACACTAAGCGGCCAACAATCCCAAATGTTGGTCTGTCAACATAGAAAACAATGGAGTCCAACAGCATCCAGTAGTAAGCAAAAAGTCCCAAGCTTCTATAGCATGTGTATTTGTATACAGCAGCAACGTTTTGACCTGGATGGTCTTGGTTACGCTATAGTCTTAGCCTGTTTGGCTGTTTTTGGCTTTTAAAACTATTATTGGATGGGGCTGGGGAGACCTTTTCCTCAAAACTAGTGTTGAGCAAGTCTCCATAGAAAACCTCTCCTGCTATTGACAGTTCCTGACATGGACAGAGGTGGCAGCAGAGATCACTGTACTGAAAAGAATACACCACTTCCTGCAGGGCATACCGCAGCTGATAAGTACTGGAAGACTGGAGATTATTTAATAGAAATAAAATTACAAATCTCTTGCACGTTCTACAAAGATGTTGCCGTGCGGTAGACGCAGCCTCTATCCTTCGAACACCGCTCACAAATTAATCTTTAGATTAGCCTGAGATTTTGTAGAAGTGAAGAGCGGTTTGATGGAGGCGAGGTCACGTTCCGAGGCTGTTCCAGTCTCATCTGAATAAATAACAATCTTCCACCACTAGGACGTCTGTCACTTATTTAGGTCGGATGTAATTCTTATTTATCAGCCATCTGATCACTCATCCTCCGGAAGACGGAAGACGCGGCTGTATGGATGAGAAGTCTGAACGATCTAACAAGGCCGCCCGCGGAGGTGTCAGATTGGCAGCTGCCATTGTCCTGCTGTGGATAAACCATCAGGAAACGTACTCCACACCGCTGTAATTGTCAGCTTTCTGTTCCTGAAATATTGCCGGCTTCTCGATTTTCGGCTTCTGCCAAAATAGGACCTTAAATATGAGTTAATATCGGGTTCCTTTTATACAGGGGTCCCTGGATCTAGGGCTGTTCAGGCCCCCTTCCCGAATTTTACTATTCTGATTGCCAGAGCTTATAGGCTTGGGTAAATATCTAGTAATACTGGAGAACATACCATAGAGAAAGTCATTGGTAGCCTGCACCTCATTATGTAGTATCCCACCAAGGGTGTTCTTATCCCTCCTGTGCACCTCTCAAAAAGCTTCTCACTTTAAAAATACCTTCATCACCACTGAACCTAAGTGTTTCACCACTAGATGTCAGTATTATGTATTCCTATGTATTGCACAGCTGAAGTCAGTATTGGGTTAGTGTTTACTGTGTACCTTGTGCTTTTATTGACCTATAGGAGGTGCTCTTTACTTCTAACCAATCTCTTTCTTTCTTTTGCACACACTCCTTCCCACCACTCACAGGATAAATTACTGTAGGAAGTTAGTTATTGGGTGGAGGAAGTGCAAGTCAGTTATTACCAGATTCTCAGAGAGGGAAGAAGCAAAAAACCTACTGTTCCTGCTGTAGCCAAGCCAGGACCCCTGCCAGGGACAAGAGGCAGTCTAGTCTAATACACCAAAGTGTTTAGAGGCAGCTAGAGACAACCAGTTCTTCCAATGCTTCTACTATATCTAGCATGCAGTGCTAAGCACCTTAAGGGAGAAGAGTCTAGGAACCTCCTAACCCACGCCGAGAACACGTCTAAAAGGTGCAGTGCAGTATCCTGAGACACAAGAGGAACTAGCCTGGATAGGACAAAGCTACCAAGGAAGGTCTATGTATCCTATCTCGCAGTGCAGGTAACTGGAACACCCCCGGGAACTTAGCTTTACCTAAATAACCACAAATGGGGCTTGTATCATCCTATTAGGACATGTGACTCGACACTGTAGGGCAGAAGGTGGTCAGACTGAAGTCTATACATGGGTACAAGTAAACGTCTTACTCTACAATTATTCTCTGAAAGTTCCGGCAGAGTACATTGCTATAATGGCTTAGAACTCCCTCAACAAGCTCTTCTCCTCTACTCTACTCTCTTTTACTCCCAACTCTTCTAGCACCACTACAACTCCATCTGTACTACTCATCTTCTGCAACACCTCCTTAAGCTCAACTAAGTTCTAGCACTAAAGTCTACTTAAAGATTTATTTATTCTGGTTAAGTGTATTGTACTGCTGAAGGACTTTAAAGTAAAGTTGTTCTATTTTTTATATCACTGGGAATCAGTCATTCTTTCCTTCGCACCAGCACCTATACACACTGGCCGCACACTTTGGGTCTTTTTTCCACTGCCTGTGGTTGGTGGTACAGATAGTCCGGGTGGGTCAATTGCCACTCAGGACTACCGTGACAACAGTCCCAGGGACCCATCACAGCCCAGCCGGTCATTACTGGGGATTACAGCCAGCCACAACACAAAGCAGGTACCAACATCACACCTGTGTGCTGGACAAGTGTGGTGAGCCCCCAGATGAAGTAGCGGTAGGACGGCCGGTCACTTGCTAGATGGAAGTGTGACGCCACTACTTGGTGGTGGATGGCCGAGGCACAGCTGGACCTTAAGGGTTTTGTCACGTGACGCCAGTGCCTGGTGGGCACACAGGTGTGACGGCACGCCTGCTTTTTGAGGATAAGGCCGGTTGTACCCTTCTCCCCTGTGGTCGGTGTCCTGTCGGGTTGCTGCAGGGTCCCTTGGCATTATGTCACAGGTGGGTAGAGCGGTGTAATGACTCTCCCGAATAGTGGTAGGACCCGGCACCCACAGAAAGGAGAAGTGTCCCAAGGTTGCGGTGTAAGTGCTGTGCAGGTGGAAGCGAATAATCACAGACTCAGTAATAATGTTGACTTGGTTGACAGGGAGACTTCCAGGAGCAAGGCCGGGCTGGGCAGGAGCTTGGCGCCGCGGCGGACGGCCGCGGCGTATGGGTGACGTCACTGACGCTGCGCCCTCAGGTACCGCTCACTGTATGTTGTGGGTCAGGCCAGGGGTCAGAGGCTGCAGCTGCTGCCAATCCGGCACTAGCGGCGGCGGGGAGTGCGGACTCCAGGGACAGCGCGCCACAGCAGCACATCACTCAGGGGCCCCGAAAGTGATGAACTGCTGTGTAACCTCATGCACAGTAATAATGTGGGCGGCATGGGCCCCCCCAGAGCCTCGGGCCCAGGGCGGCCGCCCAAACCGCCCACATTATAATCCGCCACTGGCCAGGGCCCAGGTAGAACCACTGAGAAGAGCTATCTGAGCTGCATCCTTTCTCCTCCAAAGCTCAGCTAAGACTCCCCCTCACCCAAGGGACTAACTTCCCAACAAGCATGCGTGCTGCGTTGTGGTTGGGTGGAAAGAGTGCAATAAGAGAACGGGATAGAGAAGAGAGAATAGAGCAAAAGAAAGAAGAAATCCTAATGGACAACAAAATCTGGTACATATACAAACAGTAACCCTTTCGTTTACTTCAGCCGTGCAGTTTCTAGTCTAGTGGTCACCTTCAATTACACATCAGCTATAGCAAAAACACAGATAAGTACTGACTTTTATGAGGGGTGTAAAGAATAGCAACACCTACAGTGGGACACCACACATGCACTAACATCACGACACTACCATCACAGGCTGAGCTGTCACAACAACACCTAGAGCTCTACCCCACCACAATTACTACTCATTAGTATTGAGCAAACTTGCTGAACTGGGTTCAGCAATGTTCTCCAAAGTCAAACACTCAGCATGGCGGCTGGGGAAGTTGGATGTTGCCATAGGGAAAACATGAATACAGTCTATGGCTTCTGATGTCATGTGAAATGCCAGGTGTATGGCAAGTTTTCTAAACACTACTTTAAAAAAAGCTATGAATTTTAATTGCACAATACATACCTATCTGACTAACGGCAACTTCATACGCCACCCCTGAGCTTCATTGCATATGTGGTCCAAAAGAAGGACATGTTAGCATCCACAGCGGCTACCGAAGTGTCTGTATCACCACTAGAGATGAGTGAACCGGGTTCGAGTCCATCCGAACCCAAACGTTCAGCATTTGATTAGCGGCGGCTGCTGAACTTTGATAAAGCTCTAAAGTTGTCTGGAAAACATGGATACAGCCAATGACTATATCCATGTTTTCCACATAGCCTTAGGGCTTTATCCAACTTCAGCAGCCGCCGCTAATCAAATGCCGAACGTTCGGGTTTGGATCAACTCCAGCTGCTCCAGGGTCGCTCATCTCTAATCACCATCCATCTCCCATGTTATTTATAGTAGTAGTATCCAAGCTCTTACACGCTCCTGTCATCTTCATCTCAAAAACATCTCCAGAATCCGTCCATTTCTCACCACTGACACCGCTCAGACTCTGACTGTCGCCCTGATCCATTCCCGTCTTGACTACTGTAACTCCCTACTAATCGGTCTTCCTTTCTCTAAGCGCTCCCCTCTCCAGTTTATCCTGAACGCAGCAGCCAGGCTAATCTTCCTCTCCAGCCACTATACAGACGTCTCCCTTCTGTGCCAGTCACTGCAGTGGTTACCCATTAAATATAGAACCCAGTTCAAACTCCTCACCCATAAAGCTCTCCACAACTCTCCATATATCTCCTCCCTCATCTCCACAACTCTCCACAACCCTCCATACATCTCCTCCCTCATCTCCACCTACCATCCCTCCCGTGCTCTGCGTTCTGCTAATGACCTTACACTAACCTCTTCTTTAATCAGAACTTCTCATTCCCGCCTCCAAGACTTCTCTCGTGCTGCACCAGTTCTCTGGAACTCTTTACCCAAAGACTTCAGACTTATTTCCAACATCCCCAGTTTCAAGCGCGCCCTGAAGACCCATCTCTTCAGGCTTATAACATTTCGTAATCTCGTCTCCCTTTGCTATCCCCTCTCTATAACTTCTTCGGTGCTAGTTACACTGTCCTTGTTATCTGTGCTTAGAAAATGGCTTGTGACTGGCTCGCCCAGTCACCTATAGGCACTTAGAGATTCCATGTACAATGACTGGAACATTGACAAATAAAGCCCTTGTTGCCCCTCGTGTTACTCCCAGTCATCCTAGCCTGTAAGCCCTTGAGAGCAGGTCACTAATTTGGTATTGTAATTTATTCATTGTATAATTTAATATATAACCTGTAATGTATTTATATATTTAAATAAGTGCTGCGGAGTCTGTTGGCGCTATACAAATAAATATTATTATTATATAGAACATAGCATAACACGTTTCAGCAACCAACCTGGCGCCCTCCTTAGGTCCAGAATATATCTCTAATTAGGTGAAGCAGAATGTTCTTGTCTAAGTTCCTAAAGAAAGCATTAGGAGAACTTGCCGACAATGCGAAACCAAGCGTCTCTTCGCGCACGGTCTCCCTTGATGACGTCTTCCCAGAGCGGCTTATTGAGACCTTAGGGAATTATCATCATTTATCATCTATTATCATCAAGCCTTCTCTTCTGTCCTCCCTCATATACGTGTAGTGGTTTTCATCAGTGATCGGTCTCAGTATTAATAGCTTCATGCATGGTTAGTGTTTACTAGGCTTATGAAGATGCTTAAAGGGGTATTCCACTCAAACATAACTTTGAATATGTTCCAAACTTATTAGCTCTTCAGTCTCCTTCCCCCAGTTCCCAGCTGCTGCTTTCTGCTAAAGGTACAAAAATCTGTGAGTGAGCTTTTCTGTCTGTGGAATACCCCTTTAACACCTAGTTGGATGCGGGTGCAGTAAACGTCTAGTGCTGTTATTTCTCCATTGATTACATAATACTTCTCCATATTTAAAAGTGCAAAACTAAACCAATTCATCCTCTATTTCTCTGTTTGAGAGCGATGCATCTATAATGCGGCACCTAACAATGGCCTGGAGCGATATCACTTACTGCCTATAAAGAACAATAACAGAATGTAGTTTAATTTCATATCATCCTGAACATATAATCATTAGACAGCGCAGTCAGACGACTTTGTATTTCACAGGCCATAGAACTTCCAGCGTCGCTATTGATTGGCGGTTGGTAAAGTGCAGTAAATGCCATAGGCGTCGCGGCCTATCCCCCAACAGATCGGACATTACAGGGGCTTCATTTAGTTGGTGTGTGTAGTTGGTCTGTATTTTGGGACTATTAGTCCTGGACTGGACATCAGTTCACAACACTACACCACTACAGGATAGACAGCTGGACTGGAGACTGGGACGTTGTTTTGGGACCATAAGGTTTGGGTGGAGCTTCTCAGGATAGTCGTTTTTTCAGTAACGGTGAGTGACAATCTCCTAATAACATTACACATAATAAATCCGAATCCCAAAAACAAACAAGAAAAAAGAACATGACATAAGATGGTGGGTGAGAAATCAGAACGTTCATCTACTTTCTTGGAGTGAGGCCAGAACCCAAATGTGACTCAGAGAGAGAATTGATGATTGAGATGTTGTAGGTTGTGCAGAGCCGAGTGCAATGCGGAGCAGGAGGAAAGGAGGCGACACTCGTGCAGCGTTCCCATCACCCCGTGCAGCGACTCCATCACCCCGTGCAGACGTCCGCAGCTTTAATGCTCGGCTAATTACTCTGCGGCCCATAAGTCCCCAGTCTGTATTGTTCTCCAGTCAGGTTTGCTGACCATCAGCTTTCTCCTGTAATTAGTGCATCAAACGGACAGCTCTCCCCAGGACGCGGCCGCGAGCATCCAGCACTTTATACACATACATTTCAAATGGAATTAGTTTATCAACCAGATTCAAAAATAATGGTCATGCATTAATTATAGGAAACAAGTTAACCTTTCACTGGCGCAGGATCCCTGGAGATCAGAACATGGTGCAGAAGACTTTTAAGTGTCGAAATAGTAGCCAATAAATTGTACTGCAAACCACCCACGGACGGCATCAGTCTACCATGTAGGCTGATAAGACTTGTGCCCATGGGGGAGGGGGCAGTATGGGGGGAGAACCTAAGGGCCGCGACCTCCGATTGCACACTGGTCATGGGGGCCTCCATGGGGTTACCAGATGATCCATGGGCTGCTCAGTGATGATATATGAGGATTATTTGCCCCAGAGCAACTCTAGGAAGTGCTGGATTGCATGATACACGGGGTGCCCATGATGGTGGTCCCGATAATGAACCAGACCCTCTTGTACTGGAAATGTAACTGGTAATGTCTTTCACTTGCCAAAAGGTTCACCCAGTAAAATAGAGGCCCACATGGCAGGAAAGAGAGGTCCCCGAAGCTCTGGCCCATTCTCTCTCCACTATCACTGGTTGGCTTAAAGTAGAGTCCAAAGAAATAAGAAGTACTCAGAATCTGAGCGCCAGTGCGGGGTACAGGGGTACGGGTCCTCTGGAGAAATGATCTCTAGACTCGGCCTGAAGCCCCAAATGGTCTATGGAGTTCATGTTTACCTTCTCCCTACAGTCTCTCTCTCCATTCTTTTTTTTTCCCCTCAGGACTAAGAATCCTTCACCGAGATATAATTCTGACTCCAGACAATCCCAGGCTCTTAGGTCTCATTTTTCACGCCGATCTAGACACCTTCAGACTGAGCTGGTTTCTTCTCGGAGGAGAGGGATTGGGCTAGAGCAGCTGCCCCACACTGCCTAAACACTGTCATTATAAAGTGTATGTATATAAAATAGTGCAGAACACCGTAAAAGCTGCACAAATCTACACCAATAGAAAGAGCAAATGTTCGACAACCAACCCACAGGTCCCACTGGCTGCACGGTGGGTCAATGCGCTTCCACCTACACTACTGGAGGCAACTGGCTCAATATCTGAGAACCAACTAAGACTGGAACACCGCAAAACGGAGACATAGTGGATGATAACGTCATACGACATCAAGAGATGAAATCTATCTCCAACTTGTAGAACTGTTCGAGTTTCGTAACGTTCTCTGGACCCGAACGCTCGGCATTTGACTCCCGGTGGCTGGAGAAGTTGGATTTCGCCCTAGGGATACAGTCTATGGCCTATGGCTGTATCCATGTTTTCCAGACAGCCTTTTGGCCGCATCCAACTTCTCCAGGTGCTGAGTGTTTGTTTGTAGAATGTTGCTGAACCCGAACAGTTCGGCAAATCCACTCAACAGTACTGAGAGAATGTCACCTGACTCCAACCCAAGCAACACCAAACCGGCCCCACCGTTCTAGCTCTGCAGTCTGGGGCCCTGTACTTGTATTCTCAGCTCCAGTCATGAACTGTTGTATATACTCGAGGAGTCCTTTACTTTATGGCAGTGACATAATAGTCTCTATTGTCAGGATCGTCTTCTTTATGTCTCGAGGAGAAGCTGGTGCACTTCACGTTGCATTGTGCGGAATCCTCTACACCTCTGATTCTTGACAATAACCTCCACTTCACTGTATACGTGTCGTAGGTAAATGGCTCCTCTAAATACGTCTGCGCTAAATATTTCTGGTATTTCGCTTTGTCGCAGCTGAAGAACAATGATTGCGGTGCCGGATCTATAACATGACGGAATCCAATGGTTCCACTAACCAAAGTGGGGTCAGCGTGGTGTTTCCATCATGGTGTCTGCAATTCAACCAGCCAGGATTTTTAAAGGAACCTGAACTGATAGGATTGAGAACCAGGGACGTCTACGTTGCTCAGACCTGGGGCTTAGCCGGGATCCTGGGTAACATATGTCACACAAATGTCACTTGTTTTCAGCCTGCTTTGGTCTAAGCACTAAAGTCCTGACTAAACACCAAGTTGTCTGCTCTGATGAAGTGTACCCGGTGTACAGTGAGGCAGATGCTACCGGCTGGAGACAATAACAACATGTGATATATATATAAACGCCCTGCGTCACAGGCTCGGGGCACAAATTGACGGCCCTATACGGCAATCACACACACTGATCCGCCATGACAGAAACGCGGCGCACATTGATCCTCTGAAGCGACGGTGTCACCTCTGCCTTACACACTATATTACTTCACACTTCAGTCGTGTATACTGTTATATGTGTATACAGCCAATCCATCCTGTGCAGCACAGAGGCCGTCTCCAGCAGGTTCATCACAGACTCACAAAGGACATGGATTTTCTATTTTTTTCATTTTGTCAAGAACATTGCAGTCAGATCAGGTTTTAATTTAAAGGGGATGTGTCACCTAAATGTTCTGTTACTGATCAGAGTCAGATACTTAAACTTCTTGTTTCTATTTTCTGACTGTAATTTCTTTCATTTCCCTTTTTGTGCATTGTTATGGAGGCGGCCATCTTGCCTGGGCTGTTCTTAACAGCGCTTAGTGACATGCTTTACAGCAAGCCTCATGGACATAGACGACAATAGACAGACTCTGTCCCCTTGAGATGAATGTGAGACATTACTGAGCGCGCTCTGTGACCTGTGAAGAGGTCATTCCACAGGGAGCTGCTATTGTCTCCTCTATCTACCGGTGTCACATGACACTGCAATGCTGTACAGATCACTTTACTGCAGCCTCCTCTTATCACCACAGACACAAAAGGAAGTCTCGGCTTAGTTTCAGCCCCAGTGGTGAGAATGAGAACTGCAGGATATCAGGATTATTATATAATAGAGATAGAAAAATGGAAAATTACAAAAAACATTACCAAAAATTGTGAACAGCGTCTGAAGCATCTAAAGAGAGGTGGAGCTGGTAGAGGCGGATCAGTCCGGTTAGCGCCATATTATCAGGAATGGTCATAAACATAAAGGATGTAATTCTGCAGGTAATAAGATAGTAAGGGGATCATGCAAGATTGCATAGGGGTTGCAAATAAAATAGAAGCAGCCTCCATATACCCCCCCACCCCCTGCCATAGCTCCGGACATGTGACCGTGTCCCCAGGTGATTGGACGGAGCTGCGGCCGGGTCATTCAGGGTTGGGGAGGTAGTTTCCTCCATGAAACGGTTGGGGGAAAAATGAAGTAAAAAGAGCAAAACGCATGCCGCAGTGGGACTCACTTCCTGTCTCATTAAAGAAAATGGGCTCTAATATAAGTTTATGGAGCCCGCCTGCTCCAGTGTGTCTGACACAGTGCTCTCTGCTGCCACCTCTGTCCATGTCAGGAACTGTCCAGAGCAGGAGAGGTTTTCTATGGGGATTTGCTGCTGCTCTGGACAGTTCCTGACATGGACAGAGGTGGCAGCAGAGAGCACTGTGTCAGACTGGAGAGAATACATCACTTCCTGCAGGACATACAGCAGCTGATAAGTACTAGAAGACTGGAGATTTTTAAATAGTAGTAATTTACAAATCTGTGACACCAGTTGATTTGCTTACTATTATTTTTCTCCAGAGCTCCCCTTATTATTATTATTTTTCTTCTCCAGAGTACCCCTTTAAAAGGTCAGAGAAAAGGTCAGAGGAGGGTGGTAGGATAGGGGGGTCAGTTGGCTTCACAGCCGCTCAGCATCCCCCTATAACTAAGTATATAAATAAGGATATACTGCTACAATCTACAGAGCTTAGCTGTCCCACCCCGAGCCCCTACTATCAGGACAGACTAAGCGGTGAGATGAAGCGGCAGGAGCGTCCGCTCTGCCCCCCCCCATAACGGTAACGCTTCTGCCTATGACTATCCAGGTAGCCGTCAGACACCAGCAGCCGCCTCCTCCTCGGATTAAGAGTAAATCCCGGGATTACCACACTAGATCAGTGTGTATATGCAGACATGCAGATAATAAGCAGCTTTATGACACCTACAGAGCTAATGCTATTTCCAGACACTCACATCTGCAGAGCATTGCGTCTTTATAGGCCGCGCATCTCTGCAGCAGAAGACAATATACTGAAGCTCTGGGAGTTTTGGGGAGCGTCACGTATAGGTTGTCTGATGGTCCGAGTATACGGATGGAAGGATATATAACAGATACTGCCCCACAATGCGCTGGTTTAACCCCTCGCTGCAATGCTCTGCCATCACGTTTCATTGGATTTATATAACCTGCAGCCTGGAATGGCCGATCGATGTCTAGAAGCTTCTAATGATCAGGGTTACTTGTTATATAGATGTAAACTCTCAATTACTGATGGTTACCATATAAAGACATCTCTGACCTGTGCAAAACAACAACTCCCAGCATGCCAAAGGCCGGGGAGACCCAGGATGGGGAGCACTGACCTATAGTTATTAGCCTTCATAGATATGTGTGGTAAGGTGGAGCGCAGGACGCCTTCTATGTCTATATATATATATATATATATATATATATAATCTATAGGCCTGCGTCTGCCACTGAGCATCAGGGAACTCATGGAGAAATCCATCTCATGTATGTAAGTGAATACACTTGGGCTTAAAGGGGGACTCCGGCAAAAATATTTTTCTTTCAAATTAACTGGTTTAGAAAGTTATATAGATTTGTAATTTACTTCTTTTAAAAAATCTCCAGTCTTCCAGTACTTATCGGCTTCTGTATGTCCTGCAGGAAGTGGTGTATTCTCTCCAGTCTGACACAGTGCTCTCTGCTGCCACCTCTGTCCATGTCAGGAACTGTCCAGAGCAGCAGCAAATCCCCATAGAAAACCTCTCCTGCTCTGGACAGTTCCTGACATGGACAGAGGTGGCAGACTGAGCGCTGTGTCAGACTGGAGAGAGTACACCACTTCCTGCAGGACATACAGCAGCTGATAAGTACTGGAAGTACTGGATTTTTAAATAGTAGTAATTTACAAATCAATATAACTTTCTTATACCAGACAGCCCTTTCGCTGTCCAGGAATGATGGGTAATGTAGTTTTTCAACAACTGAAGGGCTGAAGGTTTCCTATCACTGCTTAATTGCAAGAATGATCAGAGCAGAATAGAGCAGATAGAGTAGTGTGCATGGTACCACCACGTATGGGATCCATGTCATATAACAACATAGCCGCCTGGAGTGAGGGGGTCTCAGGGAGGGTATGCTAAATATATGGAGAAATATACTGTCACCGGCCGAGAGCTAATACATCTCTCCTCTGCCTTAGGTAAATACGGCCACAGAGGCTATAGAGGGGGCTGCATCTAGGTGGTTGGGGATGATGGTACTTGTAGTTCCCCTGAGGCTTCTCTATTACTGCTGCCTGAGATGATAATGGAGAAGCCCTTGATTGTGCTGAGGTGCACCAGAGAACAGAAAGTTTTGGTGGTGTATGTGGAGTCGCCCTTTAGTGGGAGAATAGGTAGTGAATAACAACACAAGGCTTCTTGAGGTATCTGGGCCCTAACCCACAACTTTCTGTGGTGTCCCAGCAGTGGGCACTGTTCCTTGGCATCTTAGCAAGTCACTCCCTCAGGTTCACAGAAGTGGGAGATGGTGTGCTGTTGTGTTGTCCCCACTAGGTGTCACTGCTGTCTTATCTTATACCGTACATAGCTGAAGGAGTAGAAGGGTTAATTGTTTTATGTCTCATGTTATGTATTGACCAGTCACAGGTGCTAGTGCTTCTCTGTCCTATCCTATCTTTTCTCTCTCTTACACACACTCAGTCCCTCCACTCCCGGGAGAGTTAACATAGCCCCTGTAGGAGTTAGTCTCTGGTGGGAGAAAGAGGGGAGTTCTGAGAGTCTTTAGTGTGTAAGGAAGCAGACAAAAGAGTTTCTGGAGAAGTTAAGCCAGGGTCTCATTTTGGCCATGTACCCTGTTAGAGACACAGAAACGGGAATTTCAGATGTTTTTTCTGAAACAAGTAACAAGACAGCTATTCAGTGCTAGGCTCTACAAGGGGGAGAGAAGCCAAACAGGGAACACCTTGCCCATGCCAGGAACCTCTCTAAAACATGCAGGGCAGTTACCTGAAGAAATAGGAACTGACCCCAGTGGTACAAAGCTACTGTAAAGAAAGGTCTACGTATACTACTACGCAGTGCAGGACAACTGGGTAATCCTGGGAGTCTGCTACACCCAGATACCCAACGACTGGGGCTTGTATTACCCACCTAGGATGGGTAGCCTGCAACTAGGGGCAATAAGGCGGTTAGAGATGGCAAGTCATCCGTGAGTAGGAGTATTCTCTTTCACCGGGATGGAGGATGCGGGCTGCGGGGATGGTGGGGGGCCGGGATGGAGGATGCGGGCGGCGGGGATGGTGGGGGGCCGGGATGGAGGATGCGGGCGGCGGGGATGGTGGGGGGCCTGGATGGAGGATGCGGGCTGCGGGGATGGTGGGGGGCCGGGATGGAGGATGCGGGCGGCGGTGCAGATGGGGGGCCGGGATGGAGGATGCGGGCGGCGGTGCAGATGGGGGGCCGGGATGGAGGATGCGGGCGGCGGTGCAGATTGGGGGCCGGGATGGAGGATGCGGACGGCGGTGCAGATGGGGGGCCGGGATAGAGGATGCGGGCGGCGGTGCAGATGGGGGGCCGGGATGGAGGATGCGGGCGGCGGTGCAGATGGGGGGCCGGGATGGAGGATGCGGGCTGTGGGGATGGTGGGGGGCCGGGATGGAGGATGCGGGCGGCGGTGCAGATGGGGGGCCGGGATGGAGGATGCGGGCGGCGGGGATGATGGGGGCGGGGATAGAGGATGCCGGTGGCGGGCCTGATGCAAGCGGCGGGGCTGTGGGCGCCAGGGGGTTAAAGCACATACTCACAGTGCGATGTCAATCCCGCTGCGAGTATGTGCTAACATTGGAATCAATGGTACTGGACCCGCAGATGATCTCGCTGCAAATCCGCAAAAGTGAGATCGACTGCGGATCCGGTAGGTGTGAAGGCACCCTAATAATACATCTATGTCAGTATAATACAGGCTCCATTCTCTGCCCGACCCCAGGGAGACCCCCGACTCCTGTACACTGCAGTACCTCCCGCCTCATTGTAGTCCCTGCGTCAGTCGGAGTGCGGAGCTCTGGGTGTTCCGTCTCTTTGTTTTCTAATGAATCTGTTAACGTGGAAAAAAATCTTTAACCTCGGGCAAGAAATGAGTTAAATGCGGAGCGTCCCCTCCCGGTCAGCGCTCATTAAATATGGCTGCTTGGTTAGACACGCACATGGAGCGCAGGAGGCAGGTCAGGAGGTTTAATGAAGTTCTGGGGGTATTTCTGCTGACATTAGACGCTGCCCGAGAACAGGACGGATACTTAATGATAGCTGTCCGCGGCGTGATGACAGCTCCGGAGGAAGCAAGATGAATACAAGAGCGGTGCAAGTGCTAACATTTAATCAGGGCTTCACTTTTCGGAACGTCATTGACTGCATTGTAAAGGTTACATTGTATTCAGAGCGGAGGGATATCAGGCATCGCACAATATGTGAAGAAAAGAAATGAGCCCCAGCTCTTAAAGGGGAACTCTTTATCAGAAAGTTATACAGATTTGTAATTTTTTTACTTCTATTAAAAAATCTCCAGTCTTTCAGTACTTATCAGCTGCTGTATGTCCTGCAGGAAGTGGTGTATTCTCTCCAGTCTGACACAGTGCTCTCTGCTGCCACCTCTGTCCATGTCAGAAACTGTCCAGAGCAGCAGCAAATCCCCATAGAAAACCTTTCCTGCTCTGGGCAGTTCCTGACATGGACAGAGGTGGCAGCAGAGAGCACTGTGTCAGACTGGAGAGAATACAACACTTCCTGTAGGACATACAGCAGCTGATATATACTGGAAGACTGGAGATTTTTTTATATAGAAGTAAATTAAAAATCTGCTTTGCGTCTGATGAAAAAGAGTTTGAAAGGAACCTGTCACCATAAAAATGCCCTTTAATTCAGCGACATTGTGTTATAGTCCGGGGGGCTGAACAGATTCATATATAGTTCTGCAGGGAAAAAAAAATTCAGAATAACTTGTAACTCAGGGATTGATATCCCAGCTTATTCTATGCTTTGGAGTCCAGTGGGCGGTCTCATTCAATGATTGACAGCTTACCTGTATAGGAGTGAATACAGAGATGTAGTTCAATGACTGAGTAGCACCGCCCACTGGACTCTTAAGCATAGACGGCACCAATTAGCTATTAGGTTATGAGTTATAATGAATCTTCTGATATTATATATCAATCTGCTCAGCTCCTCCTGCTCTATAACATAATGATATCCGATCTGATGATCCAACATGGCGGTTGGATAATAGTGACTGGATTTATTGGATGATAGGTGAATAGTCTTGGTGTTGGGTCTTTTACCTTTGTATATTGTTTCTATATCTATATACTGCAGCATTGTAGCCGTACAGAGGTGACAGATCCTCATAGCTATTACCACAATCCAACCTGCGGAAAGGAAGAGAAGATGGGTAAGAAGAGAAGAGCTGATGACTGGGAAATACGCGGGTGATGGACGTTGCGTTTCCCGTTTCATCAGCGTTTTGCCATTTACTGGCAGTTTCCGCCACTGGTTAGTAATGTAGTATTGATTATGTCTCATTGCTCCATAGTAAATGGACAGAACTCCAGATAATTCACTTCCCTGACACTTTTTATGGAGCAGAGAGACGTCCTGAAGAAATGGACTGTGCACGTCCCCATCCTCCGTGCATGGTCTAATGAGCTCAGTCCGAACGCGCAGGGATCTCCGCAAGGGTCATGGTCCTTTACCAGCTGCCCATGGGGCATTGTCCGAAGTCTCCCTCCCCCACCCGGAGCGGATATCCCATATAAACCAGTCCCACTCAGGAGGATTGGCCCTTTCTCCAATCTCTCCAGTGTCCTACCTCTGACTAGATTTCATGTAATTTTTATGACAACCTTCCATGTTGAGCACACAGTCTTGTCTGGCACCATCATGTTATACAGCAGACTGATCTATAGTTTTATGGGAAAAGATTCATTATTATCTGTCTTTTATTAAAAAAATTCCAGAGTCCAGTGGGCGGTCCTAATCTGTAACTTATCCCGAGAGCAAAGTTATTCCATATGCAAGGCAAAGCCAAGTGATCAGTGTGCGCCTGAGAACAGGGGCCAATATTCCCCTCAATGAATGGAGCCAAATCTGCCACTGGATGCACCACGCACTAAGCATTCAATATTCAATATCTACCATGCACCGTCCATTCTGTAACCAATATCTACCATGCACCCAATGTATACTATGCACCATGCACTCAATATCTACCACGCACCGTCCATTCTGTAACCAATATCTACCATGCACCATGCACTCAATATCTACCATGCACCCAATGTATACTATGCACCATGCACTCAATATCTACCATGCACCGTCCATTCTGTAACCAATATCTACCATGCACCCAATGTATACTATGCACTATGCACTTAATATCTACCATGCACCATGCACTCAATATCTACCATGCACCATGCACTCAATATTCAATATCTACCATGCACCGTCCATTCTGTAACCAATATCTACCATGCACCCAATGTATACTATGCACCATGCACTCAATATCTACAATGCACCGTCCATTCTGTAACCAATATCTACCATGCACCCAATGTATACTATGCACCATGCACTCAATATCTACCACGCACCGTCCATTCTGTAACCAATATCTACCATGCACCCAATGTATACTATGCACCATGCACTCAATATCTACCACGCACCGTCCATTCTGTAACCAATATCTACCATGCACCATGCACTCAATATCTACCATGCACCCAATGTATACTATGCACCATGCACTCAATATCTACCATGCACCGTCCATTCTGTAACCAATATCTACCATGCACCCAATGTATACTATGCACTATGCACTTAATATCTACCATGCACCATGCACTCAATATCTACCATGCACCATGCACTCAATATTCAATATCTACCATGCACCGTCCATTCTGTAACCAATATCTACCATGCACCCAATGTATACTATGCACTCAATACCTACAATGCACCGTCCATTCTGTAACCAATATCTACCATGCACCATGCACTTAATATCTACCATGCACTCAATATCTATAATGCATCATGCACTCAATATCTACAATGCACCATGCATTCAGTATCTACCATGCATTAAATATTCATACCATGCACTCAGTATTCAGCACCATGCACCATGCATTCAGTATTCAGCACCTACCATGCACCATGCATTCCATATTCAGCACCTACCATGCACCAAGCATTCAATATTCTTCTAAGTAAACCTTTATTTTTCCCGATGACAACGTAAAGCCGTGAGCTGTTCCTTTATCCTAGAATGTAATTACCTCCATACACCATATATAATGTACTATGTAGCTGATCCCCTGTGTGCTCGCCCCTGACCTCTGCCCGGGGATTAGCCATGTTTGGCCTGTAAGTCATGAGATGTGATTGTCAGAGTGCTGCCGTCCATGTATCCTTCCTCTATGTCACTCAGCATCTTGTATGTGTGTAATGTGACTCTTCCATTGGAATGCATGTGGCGTCCCCTGGAGAGGATCCGCTACCCGCTGACTGTATAACACAGCGATCATGTTGTCAGTACATGGAGTTCAGTATGTACAATGATGGGCTCCCCGGCCAGATGCAGCACTGGCTGATTTGCTCTGAAGTAAATACAGTAACCCGGGCGTCTGTGGCCGGTGAATTATTTACGACATCTGGCATCTGTGCCGCTAACATCATGGCGTACAGCGAATACACCTTGTAAACAAGACCCCGATGGCGCTACCAGGAGCGGATAGATGATTTATCCCGTATTCTCTAACCGATTTCATGTGATTGCAGATAGGAATTACCCGCCATGTATTCCCATGTAATCTCCTGAATGGCAGCGATTCAGCCAGGTGGATGCACCAACAGATCGTGCAATAGGCGACGGACAAAGCCAAGAATGCACCATCATTCATTTAAAATCTATCACTAATACTTTAAAGGGGAACTCCGGAGAAAAAATGTTTGCAAATCAACCGGGGTCAGAAAGTTACAAGAGAGCTCCACCTGTGCTATGGTACCACCAGTGATAGGCGTTAGTCGGCAGAATTGCATCCATGATGTGAGTCGTAGTACTCCCCCTCTGCGACTGCCAATCCCATGCTTGGAGCACGACTGCCTAAGGTGAGCGGCAGAACATTTGACACGTTTGTACTTTAATATCTGCAGTATTAAGCTAAGTGCACAGCCTGGGGCTTCTTTGTCTTTTTTTGTGTATTCTCTCCAGTCTGACACAGTGCTCTCTGCTGCCACCTCTGTCCATGTCAGGAACTGTCCAGAGCAGGAGAGGTTTTCTATGGGGATTTGCTGCTGCTCTGGACAGTTCCTGACATGGACAGAGGTGGCAGCAGAGAGCACTGTGTCAGACTGGAGAGAACACACCACTTCCTGCAGGTTATACAGCAGCTGATAAGTACTGGAAGAGTGGAGATTTTTTTTTTTATATAGAAGTAAATTACAAATCTGTATAACTTTCTGACACTAGTTGATTTGAAAATATTTCCCTTTAATAGCCCCAGTGACAGTGGTTACGTGGGTGGAGCCATTCCTGTTAATAGTCATGCCAGGCTTGTGCCTTGATTAACATGAAATAGAGTGTCTACAGCGAGCGTCATGGCTATTTACAGGGCCGGGACAAGGAATTTTGGTGCCCTAGGCAGAGAAGACAAATGGTGCCCCCCCCCATATGTATATATATCCCCTGTTTGCTTCCCCCAGTAGTATATAGACCCCCTGTGTGCTTCCCCCAGTTCTATATATATTCCCTGTGTGCTGCCCCCAGTTGCATATATTTTTATGTATATATATTTATGCATATACACACAGACACACATTTATGCATATACACACACACACATTTATGTACAGTATATACACTTATGTATACACACACACACACACACACACACACTTACTGTATGTATACACACACACACTCTTATGTATACACACACACTCTCTTATGAATACACACACACACTCTTATGAATACACACACACTCTCATGAATACACACACTCACACTCTCACATGTAAACACACACAGACACAAAACAGCTACCTCTGAGTGACACACACACACACTTATGTATACACACACACACTCTTATGTATACACACACTCACACTCTCACACATGTACACACACACACACTTATGTATACACACACACACACACACTTACACTCTTATGTACACACACACACTTATGTATACACACACACTCTTATGTATACACACACACACACTTATGTATACACACACACACTCTTATGTACACACACACACACACACACTCTTATGTATACACACACACACACACTATTATGTATACACACACACACACACACACTTATGTATACACACACACTCTTATGTACACACACACACACACACACACTTATGTATACACACACACTCTTATGTACACACACACACACACACACACACTTATGTACACACACACACACACACATATATATACACACACACACACTGTACACATACACATACACAGGCACAAAACAGTTACTTCTCAGCTAGGTTGCTTGCACTTTCTCTCCTCTCCGTCCTGGGACTGTCATGGAGGAGTCTGCTGCTGCTGCTGCTGCTGATGATGATGTTGCAGCGATGAGCAGCTGACAGGAGAGGCCCAGGCAGACACTTCCTGGTCATCATGTGCTGTGTCTGCAGGCTGCCGTTCTTCACCTCCTCCTCCTCCTCCTCTCTGTCCCGACAGCTGAGCAGCTCCCAGAGCCTGGAGGATGTGTAATGCTGCACAGTCCCCCATACTGGCCTCCTGCCCCAGGTCAGACGCCTCCTGGCAAAGGGAGCTCAGCCCGAGCAGTGTCTTCAGCCGGAGGCCGCCCCTCCCCCCGCCCTGTGGAGCAGCAGCAGAAGACTCACAGACCTGTGTATCTCCCGGCAGGGGGCTGATGTAATTACCTCCTGTGTGCTGCTTCCGGGTTCGGCCTGGTGGCGCCCCCTGCTGTTTGGCGCCCTAGGCCATCGCCTACCCCTGCCTACTCTTTGTCCCGGCCCTGGCTATTTATATGGATGGCTCTGCCCAGATGAGAAGGGATCTGCAGAGCGTCCGTCTCCCAGAAGAAAGGATCTAACTTCTTGGAGAGTCTTATTGGGAACCCTTTTCCTTCTGGGAGAGAGCTGCTTTGCATATCCTTAAATTCCCAGTGGGGCCTGAATGGCCTAGAAGTCTTTCCAAGCACTTTGACAAACTGTCACTGCTACACACTGATGAGGGGCAACACCCCGAAACAGCTGTATGTGGATGGTTACCTGGCCTTGGTTTTCCCTTGTCATTACACTGACTTATAGGGCCACTTAATATGGTAGTTTTGGTGGTTTCCCTACAGGAGCCGCCGCTTGGCTAGGATATCTGGCTAGTCCTGTGTTTCAAGACTCTTTGGTAACGGAATTAGAAGACGGACACAAGGAGACGTACAGCCGGAGTGAGAAATAACACCTTCAGGTTCTGTTTTCGGACGGCCGTACGGTGGATTACTGAGTAATGTCACATACATGGCAGTAATACGACATGAAGAGGATTTTAATGAAGGGTCAAGAGCCAAGAGTAACCCCGGTACCTACTGGAAGGGAACTATGGGAGAACCAATTGCCAGAATATATTTCACATACCTCTCAGACATCCAAGATTGGCATTGAGTGAACTTGTCAAACTGTTCAGGTTCGTCAACCTTCTCCAAACCTGAACACTCGCCATTTGACTCCCGCCGGCTGTAGAAGTTGGATGAAGCCCTAAGGTTGTCTGGAGAACATGTATACAGCCAAGGGCCATAAGCTGTGTCCATGTTTTCCTGGCAGCTTCATCCAACTTTTACAGCCACCGGGAGTCAAATGCCGAGTGTTCAGGTTTGGAGAAAGTTGCCAAATCTGAACAGTTTGACAAGTTGGCACAACACTGTCCAACACCTCTTGTCTTATACTTGTCTACACACACTGGGACTGGTACTTCCCAAATTATCCCATTCATTCAATGCTTTACATTCACTTTTACATGAAGCTGTTCATACATTGGAGATAGCTGACACTGCTTCCTCCTGACTCCATTAGCACGATCGGCTGAACATGCATTAAAAGTCTTGCAGCCTCCATTGACCCCTTCTCCTCTCACACGTCTGTATAACATGGCCACCATCTTGCCTCCTCGCCTTTATACCCGCTCCCCTTCTCCTCTCACACATCTGTATAACATGGCCACCATCTTGCCTCCTCGCCTTTATACCCGCTCCCCTTCTCCTCTCACACATCTGTATAACATGGCCACCATCTTGTCTTTATACCCGCTCCCCTTATCCTCTCACACGTCTGTATAACATGGCCACCATCTTGTCTTTATACACGCTCCCCTTCTCCTCTCGCACGTCTGTATAACATGGCCACCATCTTGTCTTTATACCCGCTCCCCTTCTCCTCTCACACGTCTGTATAACGTGGCCACCATCTTGTCTTTATACCCGCTCCCCTTCTCCTCTCGCACGTCTGTATAACATGGCCACCATCTTGTCTTTATACCCGCTCCCCTTCTCCTCTCGCACTCATCTGTATAACATGGCCACCATCTTGTCTTTATACCCGCTCCCCTTCTCCTCTCACACGTCTGTATAACATGGCCACCATCTTGCCTTTATACCCGCTCCCCTTCTCCTCTCACACTCATCTGTATAACATGGCCACCATCTTGTCTTTATACCCGCTCCCCTTATCCTCTCACACATCTGTATAACATGGCCACCATCTTGCCTCCTCGCCTTTATACCCGCTCCCCTTCTCCTCTCACACATCTGTATAACATGGCCACCATCTTGTCTTTATACCCGCTCCCCTTCTCTTCTCACACGTCTGTATAATGTGGCCACCATCTTGTCTTTATACCTGCTCCCCTTCTCCTCTCGCACTCATGGCCACCATCTTGTCTTTATACCCGCTCCCCTTCTCCTCTCACACGTCTGTATAACATGGCCACCACCTTGCCTTTATACCCGCTCCCCTTCTCCTCTCGCACTCATCTGTATAACATGGCCACCATCTTGTCTTTATACCCGCTCCCCTTCTCCTCTCACACGTCTGTATAACGTGGCCACCATCTTGTCTTTATACCTGTACCCCTTCTCCTCTCACACGTCGGTATAACATGGCCACCATCTTGTCTTTATACCCGCTCCCCTTCTCCTCTCACACGTCTGTATAACGTGGCCACCATCTTGTCTTTATACCTGTACCCCTTCTCCTCTCACACGTCTGTATAACGTGGCCACCATCTTGTCTTTATACCTGTACCCCTTCTCCTCTCACACGTCTGTATAACATGGCCACCATCTTGTCTTTATACCCGCTCCCCTTCTCCTCTCACTCATCTGAATAACGTGGCCACCATCTTGTCTTTATACACGCTCCCCTTCTCCTCTCGCACGTCTGTATAATGTGGCCACCATCTTGTCTTTATACCCGCTCCCCTTCTCCTCTCGCACGTCTGTATAACGTGGCCACCATCTTGTCTTTATACCTGCTCCCCTTCTCCTCTCGCACGTCTGTATAACATGGCCACCATCTTGTCTTTATACCCGCTCCCCTTCTCCTCTCACACATCTGTATAACATGGCCACCATCTTGTCTTTATACCTGCTCCCCTTCTCCTCTCGCACGTCTGTATAACATGGCCACCATCTTGTCTTTATACCCGCTCCCCTTCTCCTCTCGCACTCATCTGTATAACATGGCCACCATCTTGTCTTTATACCCGCTCCCCTTCTCCTCTCACACGTCTGTATAACGTGGCCACCATCTTGTCTTTATACCTGCTCCCCTTCTCCTCTTGCATGTCTGTATAACGTGGCCACCATCTTGTCTTTATACCCGCTCCCCTTCTCCTCTCGCACTCATCTGTATAACGTGGCCACCATCTTGTCTTTATACCTGCTCCCCTTCTCCTCTTGCACGTCTGTATAACGTGGCCACCATCTTGTCTTTATACCCGCTCCCCTTCTCCTCTCGCACGGCTGTATAATGTGGCCACCATCTTGTCTTTATACCCGCTCCCCTTCTCCTCTCGCACGTCTGTATCATGTGGCCACCATCTTGTCTTTACACCCGCTCCCCTTCTCCTCTCGCACGTCTGTATAATGTGGCCACCATCTTGTCTTTATACCCACTCCCCTTCTCCTCTCACACGTCTGTATAACATGGCCACCATCTTGTCTTTATACCTGTACCCCTTCTCCTCTCACACGTCTGTATAACATGGCCACCATCTTGTCTTTATACCCGCTCCCCTTCTCCTCTCGCACTCATCTGTATAACATGGCCACCATCTTGTCTTTATACCTGCTCGCCTTCTCCTCTCGCACTCATCTGTATAACATGGCCACCATCTTGTCTTTATACCCGCTCCCCTTCTCCTCTCACACGTCTGTATAACATGGCCACCATCTTGTCTTTATACCCGCTCCCCTTCTCCTCTCACACGTCTGTATAACATGGCCACCATCTTGTCTTTATACCCGCTCCCCTTCTCCTCTCGCACGTCTGTATCATGTGGCCACCATCTTGTCTTTATACCCGCTCCCCTTCTCCTCTCGCACGTCTGTATAACGTGGCCACCATCTTGTCTTTATACCTGTACCCCTTCTCCTCTCACACGTCGGTATAACATGGCCACCATCTTGTCTTTATACCCGCTCCCCTTCTCCTCTCGCACATCTGTATCATGTGGCCACCATCTTGTCTTTATACCCGCTCCCCTTCTCCTCTCGCACTCATCTGTATAACATGGCCACCATCTTGTCTTTATACCCGCTCCCCTTCTCCTCTCGCACGTCTGTATAACGTGGCCACCATCTTGTCTTTATACCCGCTCCCCTTCTCCTCTCGCACGTCTGTATAACATGGCCACCATCTTGTCTTTATACCCGCTCCCCTTCTCCTCTCACACGTCTGTATAACATGGCCACCATCTTGTCTTTATACCCGCTCCCCTTCTCCTCTCACACGTCTGTATAATGTGGCCACCATCTTGTCTTTATACCCGCTCCCCTTCTCCTCTCGCACGTCTGTATAACGTGGCCACCATCTTGTCTTTATACCCGCTCCCCTTCTCCTCTCACACGTCTGTATAACGTGGCCACCATCTTGTCTTTATACCCGCTCCCCTTCTCCTCTCGCACATCTGTATAACGTGGCCACCATCTTGTCTTTATACCCGCTCCCCTTCTCCTCTCGCACGCGCCGTATTCTCACTCCATACGTCTGATTCCTCTGCATCTGGCTCTGTATTCTCCAGGAGGGATGTTCTGTTTATTATCTGCTAATATATAAGCTGAGGTTCCAGCGGCAGGTGGTAATTTTCGATCTCTTGGCCCCTCCGGTGCCTCCCTGGCACAGAACCAGATACTTTACAAATGCTGCACATCTGCTGCGCTCTGTAACCCTTTGCCTCCACTTCTCTGTGCACTAAGGCTGGTGCGGCCCTGCTTGCTGGAGGTGGCAGAGCATATCCGTGCCCTTCTCTGCAATCCCATAGAGAACTGAACATTATATTTACAGAAATGTAGGAAGCAGAACTACTAAGGATCCAACCTGTTGCTGGATTCTGCCTGACATTCCCTATAAATTACCCAGGTAAGTGGCTATAAATAGCAATGGAGAAGTACCTGGCCCATCTATACACCGCACACATTACCCATAGTTACATGGCAGGGCTGGCCTTGACGTAATGGTTTGGATGTAGGGACAGACGCTAGCATTACTATAAGGTTTAGTATGGTGTAAGGAGCATTACCTTGTAGTCTTTATATGGAGCGATTATCAGCTGAGCAGCCTCATATCTCCCTATGGAACAGGCCCAGAGATCAGCTGATGAATATGTGTTGTCCATCCGGCTGATCACTGGCTCTATTATATAGGGCAATATTCTATGGCCAATAGTAACTCCACCTTACAGGGCCACAAGTCTAACATTGTCCTTGTCTGTATATCTCCACTTTCCGTATCCTGAGTAGTTAACTATAACTCTCTTCTTGCTACTAAGAAATATGAGCATTGGCCACCATATTAGCAGGAGTAATATTTAGTGCCATTCTGTAAGAAACATAACTGAAGCTCTAGTCACACCATCATCAAGTGTTCTGTTACAATGGAGACCAAGATGGCAATGCTGGACCCATCAGCCATGGGAGCCAAGATGGCAATGCTGGACCCATCAGTATGTCAGCCAAGATGGCAATGCTGGACCAATCAGCTACGACAGTCAAGATGGCAATGCTGGACCAATCAGTATGTCAGCCAAGATGGCAATGCTGGATCCATCAGCTATGACAGCCAAGATGGCAATGCTGGACCAATCAGTATGTCAGCCAAGATGGCAATGCTGGACCCATCAGTATGTCAGCCAAGATGGCAATGCTGGATCCATCAGCTACGACAGTCAAGATGGCAATGCTGGACCAATCAGTATGTCAGCCAAGATGGCAATGCTGGATCCATCAGCTATGACAGCCAAGATGGAAATGCTGGACCCATCAGCTACGACAGTCAAGATGGCAATGCTGGACCAATCAGTATGTCAGCCAAGATGGCAATGCTGGACCAATCAGCTATGACAGCCAAGATGGCAATGCTGGACCAATCAGTATGTCAGCCAAGATGGCAATGCTGGATCCATCAGCTACGACAGCCAAGATGGCAATGCTGGACCAATCAGCTATGACAGACAAGATGGAAATGCTGGACCAATCAACTATGACAGCCAAGATGGCAATGCTGGACCAATCAGCTATGACAGCCGAGATGGAAATGCTGGACCCATCAGCTATGACAGCCAAGATGGAAATGCTGGACCCATCAGCTATGACAGCCAAGATGGAAATGCTGGACCAATCAGCTATGACAGCCAAGATGGCAATGCTGGAACCATCAGCCATGGGAGCAAAGATGGCAATGCTGGACCAATCAACTATGACAGCCAAGATGGAAATGCTGGACCCATCAGCTATGACAGCCAAGATGGAAATGCTGGACCCATCAGCTATGACAGCCAAGATGGCAATGCTGGATCCATCAGCTACAACAGCCAAGATGGCAATGCTGGACCAATCAGCTATGATAGCCAAGATGGCAATGCTGGACCAATCAGCTACGACAGCCAAGATGGCAATGCTGGATCCATCAGCTACAACAGCCAAGATGGCAATGCTGGATCCATCAGCTACGACAGCCAAGGTGGCAATGCTGGACCAATCAGCTATGACAGCCAAGATGGCAATGCTGGATCCATCAGCTACGACAGCCAAGATGGCAATGCTGGATCCATCAGCTACAACAGCCAAGATGGCAATGCTGGACCCACCAGCCATGAGAGCTAAGATGGCAATGCTGGACCCACCAGCCATTACAGCCAAGACAGAAATGCTGGACCCATCGAACAACAGACAACTCCCCTTGATGGACCTGATTGACTTATAGTGGGCTCTGTTGGGTTCCATCGTGGTATCTGTCATTTTAACAGAAAGGATAGCACAGCATGCTCCTCTTTTTCTTCCCATCAAATCTGATGGAACTACCGACTGATGGTAATGTGGACAAAGCTTAGCATCTCGGATAATCACTGTAAGGATATAAGTTTAGAGTAAAGGTCACAGTTCAGGACGGCCCAGTTCCCTTCCCAAAGACCCATTGCCATGAGATGAATCACGACTATTATAAATAGAAAAAGCCAGTTGTTGTGACCCTGGTAGAAGATCTACATTGGGTTTAGGAGCTTCACGGTACACCCCCAAGAACATGGCGTGGATACAACATAACAACAATCTCCACATTTGAATATAACGTAGTGAAAAGCCTGAGTTTGATGTTTTCTCCAATATAGGACAGGGTGGTCCGTGTGCAGCCTCGGCCGGGATAAGCGTGTTTACGGACAGCTGTTTGTAGGATAAGTGGAAATTAGCCGTTTCTGCTTCCTCATCATCTGCTGACATAAGAAGATTTGGTTAATCACATCTTATATTCTGCATACGGCAACTATGTATCCACTCTCAGATCCCCAGATTGAAAAATATATATATTCCTTCAAGACGTAGCGGGTGGTGGGGTGGGGGTGGGGGGTGCTTCAATCTTCTCGTATATAGAAACTCCTTCTCAGATGTCCCTGGGGACGTAATCCCTCAAGGAGAAAAAGCAGATTCTTACAATCGCAATTAATTGCCTGGAAATTGGATTATAGACCGTTTAAGTGTCGTTATTAGAACAATACCAGTCGACCGGAATCATCCTCACACTGTGGGAACACTTTGCCGTCGCTCTTCCCAGATGTTTCGGTTCTGCGGTTCACACATTCTCTCCGCGCTAATCTTAGGATGATACTATCGGATTTTTGGAACTTTTGGAATAGTAATTTTTTTCCCACAGTTGTAACCATTGTCTGCCATGATGGAGAGGAACTGCAGGTAGGGTAGGATCACATTACGATTGGAAGGCATGGATAAGTCGGTGTCTGGGATAGCCGTTAGCTGATTAGGTTCTGGCCATGTCCGTGCACAGATATATCAGCATCCCATAGTCTGTCTACCAGCCTGCTACCTCCTATAAGGGTATGTTCCCACTACGCTTGGAAATTTCAAGTGGAGGCCACGCACTGGACTCCGCTCGAAGTTCCAACTGTCCCATTGACTCAATGATATTCTCCAGCTCAATCTGCCGGCCTCCTCCCCTGGCATATTCTGTAGTGAGAACATACCCTTATACCTCTCCTTCCTCCATCTCACACTCACAGTGCAGACAGAGAGTCTTTCTGAATCAGTGCAGATGCTGCTGTGATCACAGGACTTTATAAGCAAATCCTCTCAACATGTAACTCTCCGACTAAAGGAGTGATTATCGTGCAAAAACCTGCCAAAATAATTGATCGCTAGTGATAACCGGCGACAAAGTAGTGAATGGTTCTGACCTGATCACATTCACGATCGCTGTTATAAACGATCATTTTTGTGGTCATTATATGGTCGCTAATCATTTGTGCCCGAGAAAATGGTCGTTCATGTAGGAGGAGGAAAAAAAAAAGATTTATTACATGAACGGATTGCCGGATTATCAGCCAAAGACCAACAATGGTTTTTCGCCATGCTGAGAGATCAGGATCAGCGACAACATGCTCATTGTACACTCACTTAACCCTACTACGCTAAACATGATCGCTCTATGCAATAAGGGGCTAAAGAGATTGCGTTATGTTTGCTGTTATCTTCCCCCTCTCTCCCTGCTCTATGGGATCCTGCAGCTCGATCAGCAGGGAGGAAGTAAAGTGCGCCAGTAATTCCCAGCTCCTGCTTCTCTAAAGTGTTTATTTGCAATAAAAGAAAAAAGAAACAGCAACTATCAAAAAAACTTGAAAAATAAAAACTTGTTGATTCAGATGGTCTGGAGCCCCCAATGGTCTTTGCTTCCAGGCTTCTTCGGCTTTTTACAGTCTGACGACTCCTTCAGCGAATGGGGAGGATGGAGCTTCTGCTTATTCTAGATTAGATGAGGAGATTCTGACATTTGGATAGAAGAGAGTCCGTCCAGACGTCACCATTTCCCTAATCTCCGCCCCGTCTCCCTACTCTTCACTTTGTCTCTGAAGCTGGAGGTAAGGCGTATGAGAACTGTGATAAATGATAAATGTGATGCTTCCACCTCAGGGGAATTCTTCTTCTATAAACGATAGGAAGGGAAAACTACCAGAAACTTGCATGTCCTGCAGGAAGGGGTGTATTCTCTCCAGTCTTCCAGTACTTATTAGCTGCTGTATGCCCTGCAGGAAGTGGTGTATTCTCTCCAGTCTGACACAGTGCTCTCTGCTGCCACCTCTGTCCATGTCAGGAACTGTCCAGAGCAGCAGCAAATCCCCATAGAAAACCTCTCCTGCTCTGTACAGTTCCTGACATGGACAGAGGTGGCAGCAGTGAGCACTGTGTCAGACTAGAGAGAATACACAGCTTCCTGCAGGACATACAACTGGTAATAAGGACTGGAGGACTGGAGATTTTTAAATAAAAGTACATTTCAAATCTATATAATTGTTTCTAGTTGATTTGACTTTTTTTCTTCTCTGGAGTACCCCTTTAAGCCAGTCAGGGTCAGTCTGTTGTACCCCATATGGTGCAGGTTTTTTTTTCTGTTCCAGCTTATAACATATTCTCAGTTGAATTGCGTCTTCTCTCTTTTTGTTAGATAATTGCTTGCTGCCCATTAACGTTCTATGCGCGGTACAGTAATCCCTCATCCGGTCCCATCTTAGCGGCTTCTCTCATAGGAATCTGAAAGACACTTGAGCAGTTGCCCAGTAGCGGCCGTCACTTTGCAGTTCCTCCAGCAGAGGGCGGTGTGTCTGTGTGAATAAGGTTCTCCCCTATTTTCTTTTATTTATGGCTGTGTCGATAAGAGTCGATAAAACCCTCTAAGTGCGCAGTGAGAGGTAACAGCTTCAGACGAACAGCTACAAATATCCGCGTACAATCGGGAGCAGCGGCAGCTAGAGCGGCTCCCAGACACTGACTGAGGGCCACAGAGGCCGAGCAATAATACAATGGAACAAAATAAACTATCAATATCAATATTGGCTGATATTTATCTATACTAGAAAGGATAGAAGCCGGGCGGGAAAAGAACAAAGAGCCGAGGCGCAAGAACATAAACTCCCTGTGAGAGGAGATAGCCGAACGCGCAATGCAAGGGGGAACACAATGCAACAATAAGAGCAAAGCAATAGCGGATAACTGCACTCCATGCAGACTATTACACCCGGAGATAGCGATGGCTGAGAACATTACAGAGAAAGGATAGGGCTCTTACATACAGTGCAGGAACAGACGAGGACATGGCGGCATTATATACAGTGCAGGAGCAGACGAGGACATGGCGGCATTATATACAGTGCAGGAACAGACGACATGGCGGCATTATATACAGTGCAGGAGCAGACGAGGACATGGCGGCATTATATACAGTGAAGTGGCAGACGAGGACATGGCGGCATTATATACAGTGCAGGAGCAGACGAGGACATGGCGGCAGTATATACAGCGCAGGAACAGACGAGGACATGGCGGCATTATATACAGTGCAGGAACAGACGAGGACATGGCGGCATTATATACAGCGCAGGAAGAGACGAGGACATGGCGGCATTATATACAGCGCAGGAACAGACGAGGACATGGCGGCATTATATACAGTGCAGGAGCAGACGAGGACATGGCGGCATTATATACAGCGCAGGAACAGACGAGGACATGGCGGCATTATATACAGTGCAGGAACAGACGAGGACATGGCGGCATTATATACAGCGCAGGAACAGACGGGGACATGGCGGCATTATATACAGCGCAGGAACAGACGGGGACATGGCGGCATTATATACAGCGCAGGAACAGACGAGGACATGGCGGCATTATATACAGTGCAGGAACAGACGACATGGCGGCATTATATACAGTGCATGAACAGACGAGGACATGGCGGCATTATATACAGTGCAGGAACAGACGACATGGCGGCATTATATACAGTGCAGGAACAGACGAGGACATGGCGGCATTATATACAGCGCAGGAGCAGACGAGGACATGGCGGCATTATATACAGTGCAGGAGCAGATGAGGACATGGCGGCATTATATACAGCGCAGGAACAGACGGGGACATGGTGGCATTATATACAGTGCAGGAACAGACGGGGACATGGCGGCATTATATACAGCGCAGGAACAGACGAGGACATGGCGGCATTATATACAGCGCAGGAACAGATGAGGACATGGCGGCATTATATACAGCGCAGGAACAGACGAGGACATGGCGGCATTATATACAGCGCAGGAACAGACGGGGACATGGCGGCATTATATACAGCGCAGGAACAGACGAGGACATGGCGGCATTATATACAGCGCAGGAACAGATGAGGACATGGCGGCATTATATACAGTGCAGGAGCAGACGAGGACATGGCGGCATTATATACAGTGCAGGAGCAGACGAGGACATGGCGGCATTATATACAGTGCAGGAGCAGACGAGGACATGGCGGCATTATATACAGTGCAGGAACAGACGAGGACATGGCGGCATTATATACAGTGCAGGAACAGACGACATGGCGGCATTATATACAGTGCAGGAACAGACGACATGGCGGCATTATATACAGTGCAGGAGCAGACGAGAACATGGCGGCATTATATACAGTGCAGGAACAGACGACATGGCGGCATTATATACAGCGCAGGAACAGACGAGGACATGGCGGCATTATATACAGCGCAGGAACAGACGAGGACATGGCGGCATTATATACAGCGCAGGAACAGACGGGGACATGGCGGCATTATATACAGCGCAGGAACAGACGAGGACATGGCGGCATTATATACAGCGCAGGAACAGACGAGGACATGGCGGCATTATATACAGTGCAGGAGCAGACGAGGACATGGCGGCATTATATACAGTGCAGGAGCAGACGAGGACATGGCGGCATTATATACAGTGCAGGAGCAGACGAGGACATGGCGGCATTATATACAGTGCAGGAACAGACGGGGACATGGCGGCATTATATACAGCGCAGGAGCAGACGAGGACATGGCGGCATTATATACAGCGCAGGAACAGACGGGGACATGGCGGCATTATATACAGTGCAGGAGCAGACGAGGACATGGCGGCATTATATACAGCGCAGGAACAGACGGGGACATGGCGGCATTATATACAGTGCAGGAACAGACGAGGACATGGCGGCATTATATACAGTGCAGGAACAGACGACATGGCGGCATTATATACAGTGCAGGAACAGACGAGGACATGGCGGCATTATATACAGCGCAGGAACAGACGGGGACATGGCGGCATTATATACAGCGCAGGAACAGACGAGGACATGGCGGCATTATATACAGTGCAGGAACAGACGAGGACATGGCGGCATTATATACAGTGCAGGAACAGACGACATGGCGGCATTATATACAGTGCAGGAACAGACGAGGACATGGCGGCATTATATACAGCGCAGGAACAGACGGGGACATGGTGGCATTATATACAGCGCAGGAACAGACGGGGACATGGTGGCATTATATACAGCGCAGGAACAGACGACATGGCGGCATTATATACAGTGCAGGAACAGACGAGGACATGGCGGCATTATATACAGCGCAGGAACAGACGGGGACATGGTGGCATTATATACAGCGCAGGAACAGACGGGGACATGGTAGGATATAATGGAGACCGAGCAGAAAGAGGGGTCACCAGATGGGATCACAATGAAATATCTATAACAAGGCGACCCACAAGGAATGTGCATGGCAGAGGGGGCACCAGGACCCAGGAGCAACCGCCACCCCTGTGTACCCCTATAGCTAGGCTTCTGGTATACAGCTGTGGTATATAACCCAAGGCCAGGATTAAATGTGGCAGATTATAGTTATTATAGATATACAGACAGCATATAGAATATAGTAAATGTTGTCAAAGTATATATACAGTGTGTGCATAAATCAATAGTCCAAACCGTAGGAAACTGTAATATATCTTATTAGATAAAAAGCTTTTTTCTCCTTTTATCAACTTCCCACTGCTAAATTTTCATTCACTCGATGGATGGTGATGGATACATCATAGTATATATATATATGGAAGGCTGCTGGTGATATATATAAATAGTATGACAGATATCTACACTGTATCAGTAGACAATGGCGATGCCCGGACCATTGTTAGATGATCCCCCATTGTCATTGCCCTCGGTTGTCACCTCAGCTGCTTATACCTCCCCATCCGGCTCCGTATTATACACCATTCTTCCACATAAAGGATAAGTGCAAAACTTTCCAAAAACATTCCCCTAAGCCCTGAGCAGGTATATGGTAATAGAGATAGAGTAGATAAAGCTGATCCCAGCAGTAATGGTGCTGCGTGCTCTGCTGTTCCGTTCTTTCCTGTAACATGCAGCGCTCTTTCACCTCTACCTCGCAGAGCTCACACGCCTATGGCACACGCTCTGCATGTCATGTTGGCTCCGCAGAGCTGCCTGCACCCCAAAGCTCTGCGTAACCTTTCCTGCAGCGCCATCAAATGTGCAGAGCGGAACGCTGAGACAGGGACGCAGCCCAGAGGGGGCCACAGGGGCTACTGCTCCATTTCTATTACGTTTCCAAAGAGCATTGCTCATTTGTGACCACATAAGTGTCTGCGAGCAGTGACTAGCCGGGCCAAATCCCACTCTGCAAGGTGACGGAGTGACAGGAGGGAGATGAGGCAGGAATCAGCCCCCCTTTACTGCCAGCTGGGGGGGAGGGGGGGCTGCCGGAGACAAATCAACGTAGACAGAGTGTGAAACATTAACACGGAGAGCTGTGGAACACCATGTCCATGTAATCCCGGACTCGGACGATAGATTAACGCTATAATGAATGATCATTGGGCAGCATTTCAATAGTCTCAGGCAGCTTCCCTCCATGTGATGGTAACCTGGGTCATTCCTGATATATTTGTAATTTACCAAAACTGACTCCTTATCCCAAGAAACAAAGATCTAAAATCTTGGCCACTAGGGGTCTCACTTTCCTACAAACTGCTGCCCACTGCCTGTAGTTAGGGGAGTTCTGTCTCTAGCGGCAGAGAAACCAAGACAGAACGCAGGAATTCGGGGCAGGGATTAGATAATTCCTTAGATGTATTCTAAGCCTATTTGCCTCCTCTAGAGAGTCTATTCTGTAAGGTACAGTAATGTAATTTCCTCTCCTCCTCCCTTTAGTTGTCTTCATTATCTGCAGTAAACTGATTAGACCAGGGCTGCTTTTGTGATGTCACTATATATATAGAGAGAGGAAAGATATTTATCTGACAAAAGTGACTATTGCTTACTTGTTAGGGATATTTCATCTCTAGCAGCAGAGAAACCAAGACAGAACACAGAAAGTTAAGCAGAGCTTAGATAGTGCTGTGCAGGAGAGAAAGCGTATACAGTGTGCATGCACCCTAAGCCTCCTCTTATGTGCTTAGTGCTGCCTGCTTAATGTAATCAGCCACACACCTTTAGTCACCATTATTAGCAGTTCGCTGCTTAGACCAGGGCTACTTCTGTGAAGTCACCTTAATTACGTATATAAATATGTAAAATGTTGGCCACTGGTTGTCTTACTTTCCTGCAATCTGTTGCTTACTGCCTGTTGTTAAAGTAATTCCATCTATAGAAGCAGAGAAACCAAGACAGAACACAGGAAGTTGGGCAGTGCTTAGATAGTGCTATGCAGGAGCGAAAGCTTGTACAGTGTGCATGCATCCTAAGCCTCGTCTACAGGCTCCTTTCTGTGCCTTAAAGGTAAATCAATGTTTCCTTATTTCTTCCTCACCACCAATAAAGTTCTGGCCAAATAGTCTTTGTGTTGTAATATGTGCACAGTGCTGCCTGATAAATGTAATTCCCTCCCTCCCTTTAAGCACCATTATTAGGAGTTCACTGCTTAGACCAGGGCTGCTTTTGTGATTTTACCTTTTTACCTATAGGGGAAACAAATATTTTTCTAACCCTCAATGATTTCCTAATTTGCTCTTGTATGCAAGAAAAGGGGACTGACTGACTAACATACATCGTGTATACCCCTCAAACACTCACTACAGGGAGCCATTGTTTGTACAGGGGGCGGACATTCATTTCGATGTGACCTAGCTTTCCCCTTTTCCGTCATCTTATCCCATTCAGTTAATGTTCTCTATGTTCCGTCTGTCTGAATTGCAGGGAAATTAAACTTCAGATTAAAAGAGAAATAAAACAAATAACCCACCAAAGCTTCATCATAACCACAGAATCAAATGTTCAATTTGCAGTTTGTTGAGTTGATTATTTTGGATGTAAAGGAGATGATTATGGCTCTTTGATATGAAACGCGTTGTCACACAGGAGCCGTTCAGCATTGTGACTGGGCAGTTTAGCTGCGTCTGATGTGGAACAGTCTGAGCCCCGGCACGATACTTCCCGCTGACATCTTTGAAGCTGCTTTGGCCGGGAGTATTGCCCTTTCTATCAAAGTGTGATTAATGTCTGCTCCATGTGTGATACCAGGCCCGACCAGACTGATAAGGCCTCATTTGCCTGACTTATAATTCTCGCTATGGTTATTGATTAAAGTATTCAGCGGCGTCATTGTAGATCCAGAAGTAACCAGCACTGCGGCCTGATACTTGTTGGAGTCCAGGGATGAGGAACCATCCGCCCAGGCCTCCCCCTCCCCAAAATAGACTATATCCCCTCTTCACGTCCATGGAGGCGGCTGGTTTTGAGGAATTTTTCGCCTTCATTGCAAGTAAATCTAGACGCCCGGTCTGTATGTCTGTCTGGTGAAGAATCCCTGTGGTTTCATATCAATGAGACATTGGCACTACATGTTCCTCTGAATATTCAGCATTTTCTCCTTTAGAAGTTTCTCTCCTAGGATATGGAAAGTGATGGAACCTGTCAGTCAACCTTTGCCCTCTTTGCAGAATAAAAACCACTGTATGTGCTTATTATAGTACCAGGAGATATTATACGTGTATTATTAATATCTGTGCATTATTATACTGTATGTGCATTATTATATGTGTATTATACTGTATGTGCATTATTATACTGTATGTGCATTATTATATGTGTATTATACTGTATGTGTATTATTATATGTGTATTATTATGTATACTGTATGCGCATTATTATATGTGTATTGTTATTATGTATACTGTATGCGCATTATTATATGTGTATTATTATTATGTATACTGTATGCGCATTATTATATGTGTATTATTATATGTGTATTATTATGTATACTGTATGCGCATTATTATATGTGTATTATTATACTGTATGCGCATTATTATATGTGTATTATTATACTGTATGCGCATTATTATATGGGTATTGTTATACAGTATGTGCATTATTATATGTGTATTATTATACTGTATGTGCATTATTATATGTGTATTATACTGTATGTGCATTATTATACTGTATGTGCATTATTATATGTGTATTATTATTATGTATACTGTATGCGCATTATTATATGTGTATTGTTATACAGTATGTGCATTATTATATGTGTATTATTATACTGTATGTGCATTATTATATGTGTATTATTATTATTATGTATGCGCATTATTATATGTGTATTATTATGTATACTGTATGCGCATTATTATATGTGTATTGTTATACTGTATGTGCATTATTATATGTGTATTATTATACTGTATGTGCATTATTATATGTGTATTATTACACTGTATGTGCATTATTATATGTGTATTATTATTATTATGTATACTGTATGCGCATTATTATATGTGTATTGTTATACAGTATGTGCATTATTATATGTGTATTATTACACTGTATGTGCATTATTATATGTGTATTATTGTGTTATGTGTTACCAGAGGGGGATGCATACATGGGGGAATGGGAGCCAACTACAGAAGGTCCTGACGAAACCTGAGTGAACGCCTGCAGAATATTCCTTCTGCAGAACCTTCCAGAACTAAACTTATTTTATTGCTTCCAAGTAGTAGTGTCATATTGTACCAAGACCCTCTTTGCTTTTTCTCTGGTCTGAGACCAGACCTGCATCCTGCCCTAGGAAACCGCAGCTCCACAACATACCAGCTGGGAGGCATCCAGTGAAGATCCTCTTGGTGGAACCACCAAGTGGCAGCTAAGAGCACTGTGTCAGACTGGAGAGAATACACCACTTCCTACAGAACATACAGCAGCTGATAAGTACTGGAAGAAGTATAGGAGTAAATTACAAATCTCTGGCACCAGTTGATTTGAAATTATTTTTTTTTTGTCTGAACTCCCCCTTTAATTACTGTATAGGAAGTTGCACAGATCAGGGGTATATGGCGGACAGTGCTCAATATGTGGGCACAGTGTGAACAGAGTCATATTTTAGGTAGCTGTAACGTTAGAATGTAAAAACCACTGAAAATATGTTTCTTCCCCTGAGCGATTACAACAACCAAAGAAACCCGTCGGCTTCTAGAGCTGAATTTGAAATGAAATTAAGAAGTGATGTCGGGGCAGTAGCGTAATTTGGTGGGGGCAGAGGGGGCGGATGCTCCCGGGCCCACACAGGCAGGGGGCCCACTGAAGATTTTGCCAGTTAATGCTGTCTGCAAAAGCTATTGATTTTGCAGACAGACTTAACAAATTGGCTGTAGATTACCCCTGGTCAGCAACCTGTGCTCCTAGTGGGCCCACGCGGCTACCGAATGTTGTGTCTGACCATTTAGCTGTATGCTCTTGTATGCCAGAAGAACATACAGTTGAATGCAGCAGGGTGATTGATAAGGTGAGGAAAGCATTTGCTCTCCACCCTGCCAATCACTGTTGTGGCCACAAGAGGCCGTTCCCTCCCTTACAGCGATTAGCTGAGCATAACAGAAGCCCCAGGAGTCTGCTGTTATGCTCAGCCAATGACGGCTGAGCAGCTGATAACGTACTGGAGGGGGGCCGGCATGAGGGAGGGCTGGAGCGGTCCAGCCGGCCTCCTGAAGATGACGTGATCATCCCAAGATGGCGGCCGGGGTTGACAGTGATTCCCTTAGTATACAGCAACCTGTGCTCCTAGGGGGCCCACGCGGCTACCGAATGTTGTGTCTGAATGTTGTGGCCACAAAAGGCCGTTCCCTCCCTTAGAGCTGTGGGACATGAGTAATGTCACTCCTGCGCTCACAGAGCAGGGAGAGAGTTGACATCAGACGACTACAGTACTGCAACCGCACAGCAGGTAAGTATGGCTTTTTTCCCTTAGTTAGTGGAGGAGACTTATGTGAGTGGGTGGCGCTAACTCCTGGGAAGGATGTTATCTATGGGGGTTGGGGTATGGGATGTACTGGTAAACTGAAAAGGGGGTACCTAATTTGGAGGTACAGTCTAATCATAGTGGTGGTGGGGGTGCCCACCAGGAGGATTACCAGGGAAATTACTGCTGGGGAAGAGGGTGGCTGCATGGGGAACACATACCAGGGGGATTTCCTACACGAGATGGTGCTCTGGAGGGGATGCCTATATATATATTTTTTTTTTGGGGGGGGGGGGGGGGAGTCTGGGGGATTGCCTGTACAGGGGGGGGTCTAAATACTTTACAGATGCAAAGAGGGGACTCTAACTTCTATATGAGGGCACAGAGGGCCCTAACTACTACTACATGGAAGGAGAGGGAAATAATAACTATATTGAGGCACAGAAGGCCTAACTATTCTACGGCTGCACATAGAAGATTAATTTTAATATGAAGATACAGAGAGGCCTGACTACTATATGGGGTGCACAGGGAGGGTCTATCTTCTATATGGAGGAACAAGGGGGATAATCTACTATGTTAGGGTATAGATGGTGGCCTTTTTACTATATGAGAGCATAGAGGGACCCTGCTAACTATATGAGGGCTAAAATTGGGCCTAAATACTACATGGAGGCCTAATTTGGCTGCTCTCATATACCCTCTACACCATGACTATCGGAGCTGATTTCTCCTACATTTTTAATGTATTGTTTCTATGAATTAATAAAGTAATTATTCCATTTAGTTATGTTGCAGTAGTTTGGCTTTTTTGTATATAGTTTATTTAGAATAGTTGCCTTGATTTCCATGGGACTATTTATTGTTATTACCCAGCATTTGTACTATACATTTACTCTGGTAAAACTGCGGGAAAACCCTTCGGATGTTGCTAATTTGGTCATGTAGTCCTCATGCTGCCCAATAGATATTAGACAGATAGATATGAGATAAAGGGATAGAAGAATAGGTGGATGGCTAACTAGGAAACAGAAACAGCGCCATAGCTTCCTCTATGTTGTTTGTGGTATTACAACTTGGTTCCATTCTCTTTTAGTCGAACTGAGCTGCACTACCACATCCAAGCTTTGGGGGAGAGGGGCGCTGTTTATAGAAAAAGGCAGCTATGTTTTTGCAATGCTGGATAACCCCTGTAATTTTTACATGGTTATATATGTGAAATGTAGAAAGTCTTTTCCACAGTTTTCAGTCCCTGTTCACTATGAATAATGTGGTAGAAAATACCCTTTACTATTCAGAAAGCATTGTCATCTACTGAGGTTCCCTAATGGTAACATAATCAGTTGGGGGCCCACTGAGACTCCCTCGCCCCCCCTAGGCTGAACCTCTAGCTACGCCCCTGTGTCGGGGGGAACCCTGCCCGAAGCGCCCCTCCCCCTCCCGTCTCCTTCCCCTTCCCCCTCCTCCTCCCGTTTCCTTCCCCTTCCCCCTCCTCCTCCCGTCTCCTTCCCCCTCCTCCTCCCGTCTCCTTCCCCCTCCTCCTCCCGTCTCCTTCCCCCTCCTCCTCCCGTCTCCTTCCCTCGCACTCTGCAGCCGATTTGCTTTAATTTCCTCACAATTTCATTAGTCCATTTAGCAAATAATTAGAGTCTGAGCTCGGGACAGAGTTTCTCTGCCTAATGTTCTGTTCTCTGCTTAATGAGTCTCATAATAACCTCGACGAAAAAATATGATTTTAGCAAATCATCCCTTCATATAACTGTCATCCTGGATCCCGCGCTAATTAGCATATTCATTAACGAGGATCCCTGAGAGGTCCTCAAAACGCAAATTACTTTTCCCAAGATCCTTTTCACTGGGTCAGGCGCCACTTAGCATAGACAAAAATCAGTTAACCCATCACCTGCTGGATGGAGGCCCCAGAGTGCAGAGGACCGGGGGGGTATAGGATCTGATGGGACATAAAGTGACCGCCGGAGGAATTAGTCACGCGTCACAATGACGAACGCCGGATAATATGTCTGTTATATGGGTCATACGCTTTATAATACTACAGAGCCCAGGACGGGATCAGACAGTGCTGGGATCTATATAATATCCAGGGATCTCCTGACTGTAGATTATCAGGACGGGATCAGACAGTGCTGGGATCTATATAATATCCAGTGATCTCCTGACTGTAGATTATCAGGATCAGACAGTGCTGGGATCTGTATAATATCCAGTGATCTCCTGACTGTAGATTATCAGGACGGGATCAGACAGTGCTGGGATCTATATAATATCCAGGGATCTCCTGACTGTAGATTATCAGGACGGGATCAGACAGTGCTGGGATCTATATAATATCCAGTGATCTCCTGACTGTAGATTATCAGGACGGGATCAGACAGTGCTGGGATCTATATAATATCCAGTGATCTCCTGACTGTAGATTATCAGGACGGGATCAGACAGCAGTGCTGGGATCTATATAATATCCAGTGATCTTCTGACTGTAGATTATCAGGACGGGATCAGACAGTGCTGGGATCTATATAATATCCAGTGATCTCCTGACTGTAGATTATCAGGACGGGATCAGACAGTGCTGGGATCTATATAATATCCAGTGATCTCCTGACTGTAGATTATCAGGAAGGGATCTGACAGTGCTGGGATCTATATAATATCCAGTGATCTCCTGACTGTAGATTATCAGGAAGGGATCAGACAGTGCTGGGATCTATATAATATCCAGTGATCTCCTGACTGTAGATTATCAGGATCAGACAGTGCTGGGATCTATACAATATCCAGTGATCCCCTGACTGTAGATTATCAGGACGGGATCAGACAGTGCTGGGATCTATATAATATCCAGTGATCTCCTGACTGTAGATTATCAGGACGGGATCAGACAGTGCTGGGATCTATATAATATCCAGTGATCTCCTGACTGTAGATTATCAGGATCAGACAGTGCTGGGATCTATACAATATCCAGTACAAGCGCAGACCATAGGCGGAACAAAAAGACAAGTTCCTCCTGGGAGCCCTGAGTAAGATGCTCCACCCTCTGCTGACCTCACCGACGGCGGCCATCTTGGTGAAGACCAGTTCCATAGGATTACATGGGAGCTACGAGTAGCCACCTACCGGAAGTGACTTCCCCCACTCACATGCTTGCAAGATGGCAGAGGAGCGACAACGTGTTGCAGCAGCTACATCCCGGACCTTGACCGAGTACTACCAGCAGAAAACGGCTGAAGAAAGACTGGCTACTGGCAAGTCCACTCCTGTTTCTTCTACTGTGGCGGCCATCGCTCCATGCCTTCAGTTGCAGTGTCTGCTCTGGATGCTGACATCATAACCCAGGTACAACCTCAAGTAACCTTTAATGTGGCCGTTACTGCTCCTGTTCCTGTACCTGCGACCACTACTTTGGGAATCTATGTTTTCTGTGGCCAGCATGGAACCAGGAGAAGCATGTCAACTTCTTAGAGAGATACCAGGTTTTCCACCAAACGGCAGCTCACTATGCAGAAGTGAGCTACTTTATATGAACACTCTGTTGAGCTGCTGACCCAGTGACCTCACTTTGTTGAATGGAACCTATTGGTCCCACCAGTTCTGTGTCTCCCCAGTTCAACATTCCTGCAACATGTCCAAGTGTCCTGTGAACATTTCCCCTTCCCCTACCTAGACTATTAAGGGACTGATGCATCCAGTGTTCCAGAGTTACCAGTTTTGCACTATGGACAATTGGAGTATTGCCTCTTTTAAAGTTTTATGGTTATTTATTGTATGCCTATATGTATATATATAAATATATATATATATATATATATATTATGTATGTTATGTTTTATTAACTGTGCCTTGTTGCTAACCTACACAGAGGACAGCTCTAAGTGGGGGAGTATGTAGTGTCCCAGTAGAGGGGTCACTAAGTTTTTACCACCTGTCAGAATGTAGCACTCTCAGGTGTCACACCAAGTGTTGTCAGCTGTGATTTCCACATCAGTCACTAAGTGTCTCACTCTCCCCAGTGCACAGCTGCAGTGTGTGTAAAGATTTAGCCCAACTGTGTTATGTTTAACCGATCACAGGTGCAGACACTCTACATTCTTCTGCTCTCTATCCTTGTGTCTTCCTTTCACATGACCCTATATAGGATAGAGGTTTCCTGTCTCCAAGGCAGTGCCGTGCAGTGTATCTTCTTCAGCCAGGACAATCACCACCTAAGGAGAGGTAGAGGGACTGATCCCCAGTAAAGCAAAGATGCACTGAGCCGAAGTACTTTACTAACACTACACACGACTAAATGGGGAAATCTTTACTAGTTAACTTAACCCAGAGACAGTGACCTGGGGCTTGTACTACCTAACTTGGTGGTCTCCAAACTAGAGGCAGAAGGCGGTCATATATCTACAGACATATCTAAACGTGAGTATGAAAATTCTCCTTTCAAGTAATCTATTCAACATCCTGACAGAGTACTGCTTAGACAAGGGCTCCTATCTGCCCCCAAACTACCCTCACACACAAACTTCTTTTCTTCAAGTCTCAAGTCTACCTCAAGTTTCTATTGTATTATTGATTTTTGCACCAGAACCTGTGAGCAGGATTATTATTATATTAGTATTAGTATTAAACTACAGTCTAAGTCGGGACTCTGCTATCACTTGCATCGCATCTCACACCAGTTCTACCAAGGTCCAGTGCCCATGTATCTCCAGTGTAAAATAAAATTAAACCTAGGACTATTGTACAGCACAGGATTTATTAATATAACACAACTTATTTTTGTGTATAATTCTGGTTTCTAGTGATTTTTCCTACATTTGTGAATAAACATATTTTAAGGATTGACACGCCAGTCTGGAGAGCGGGGGGGGGGACGATTAATTATATTTACACTAGCAATGAAGAGATTTACATACATAATCTCGGCCCGGAGAGTGACGCTGTCTGCTGGTGGGGAAGCGTACCAGACACCAGGATGATGAATGGCAATAATTGTACCAACACCAAACAGATGTACCGCTGATTTATTGAAGTGACGGAACGTCTAACACATCTAATTGGCTCACTCCTCCAGCGCACAACCATGTGTAAAAACTATACAACGCAACGCACAGATCCTAGCAACAACATATGCCAAACTCCACCAACTGGTGTCATTATCCCAAGTCTGAAGTCTAAAAATAATTCTTCTAATATCCGAAAGGAATAACGAGAGTATGATGGCAACGATAGCAAAATGGTGAGAGTGGATTGTGTTACACATGGTGGATCAGTAGCCGCCATGCTTGTGGCTCCTATTCTTTTAAATTTTAGTAATTGCTGGCGACAGGTTTGGACTTTTTCTACTGGAGGAGTGATGGTGGATCTTCCTATCCTACTCTACCATTAAGGCCTGTGGGCATCTGAGTACTGGGAGCCACTATTAGGACCCCCTGGAAATCTGGTCCTGCAGCTTACTGACCTGCTGCTGGGTGCAGTTACACAATTACTATCACTACAGATACACCACAATATCAGTACAGTTACACCCTTAAGTTACACCCTTACTATCAGTACAGTTACACCCTTACTATCAGTACAGTTACACTCTTATCAGTACAGTTACACAATTACTATCAGTACAGTTACACTCTTATTATCAGTACAGTTACACCATTACTATCAGCACAGTTACACCATTACTATCAGTACAGTTACACTCTTATTATCAGTACAGTTACATCATCACTATCAGTACAGTTACACTCTTATTATCAGTACAGTTACACCATTACTATCAGCACAGTTACACCATTACTATCAGTACAGTTACACTCTTATTATCAGTACAGTTACACCATTACTATCAGCACAGTTACACCATTACTATCAGTACAGTTACACTCTTATTATCAGTACAGTTACATCATCACTATCAGTACAGTTACACTCTTATTATCAGTACAGTTACACCATTACTATCAGTACAGTTACACACTTACTATTAGTACAGTTACACCATTACTATCAGTACAGTTACACTCTTATTATCAGTACAGTTACATCATCACTATCAGTACAGTTACACCATTATTATCAGTACAGTTACATCATCACTATCAGTACAGTTACACCATTACTATCAGCACAGTTACACCATTACTATCAGTACAGTTACACTCTTATTATCAGTACAGTTACATCATCACTATCAGTACAGTTACACTCTTATTATCAGTACAGTTACACCATTACTATCAGTACAGTTACACACTTACTATTAGTACAGTTACACCATTACTATCAGTACAGTTACACGCTTACTATCAGTAGTTACGCGCTTACTATCAGTACAGTTACACCATTACTATCAGTACAGTTACATCATTACTATCAGTACAGTTACATCATTACTATCAGTACAGTTACACCCTTAGTATCAGTACAGCTCCAGCAGCTGCTCAGAACTGGGGGAAGAAGACTGAATAGATAATAAGTATGGAAGGAATGGTGTGCGTACTGGGAGGGATTGGGGCAGTGTGGGCACTGGTAGGGGGGTGATGGGGCGGTGTGGGCACTGGGGGGAATGGGGAGGTGGGGCAGGGGGGCACTGGGGGAAAGATGGTGCGGAAGGGTATTGGGGGGAGATGGGGTGGGGGGGGCACCATTTTAGATTTCACCTCAGGCAGAAGAAAACTAGAAGCGTCCCTGAGAAAGCCATTAGCTTTATACGGTTTTAGGGAGGTTTCGCTCATGCTAAAATCTTCTGGGACCTGATGGGTTATACGCTAAGTAGTCGGCTACAGGTTTTGTATAGTGAAGTGTGAATATAGAGCGGGGCCGGGGGGATACACTAATGCTTTGCTTTTGTAATGTAAATGGAAGGAAGTTAGAACGGCGACAAAATGAGAGTTTTTATGTTCTGTCAACCTGTGCTCTTAGATGGAGCCATTGTCTGCTTAATGGACACAGCTTTATCCTAATTGAATCCTATTTACCGCATTGAAAGAATCAACCTGCGCCGTTACCTGCTACTTTTCTAACATTTTTTTTTAGCGCCAATGTTCCTATATAGATGCGGTCGCGGCTTCCTATCAATGCGTCTCCATCAGGTACAGGTCACTAGTGATGAGCGAATAGTGAGATATTCGAATATTCGATATTCCCACGAATATCCCGTGAATATTCGATCGAATATTCGATCCCATTAAAGTCTATGGGAACAAGTATTCGATTAGTGAAAAACATCTATTTGACCATTTGGAGGGTGAAACCGGAAGCTGAGGGATTTGAACGCTTATCGAATATTTATCGAATAGTCGCGGGATATGCGTACGAATATCAAATATTCGAATATCTCACTATTCGATCGAACAGTATTCGCTCATCACTACAGCTCACTAATGTTCATGCACTTGTCCTGTGCTATATAACATGTGCGTTTCCTCTATATCCTTAGCACACTGTAGGGGGCACCGTAGGGGTGACGAGCAGCGAGCGGCTGGATCTATGCCGGCTGCCATAGGATATGTATAGAAGCAGCATCCACATAAGTAGGACACATATGGAAGTCACACTGTGATATCGTTGCCATCTTGGGCACTGGCAGAAACATTTCACACTTCTCAAAAAATAAGATTACTGAGCTATAAAAGGAGCTAAATGGTTTATAATTGTATCCTGCAATAATGCACATGATCCATAGAGGAACGTTGCTGCATCTCTGCTGCCGTGACTACGGAACGAGCCGGGGTTATTAGTGCTCCGACTCCTGAAGAGCATATGGGTAATGGTTCTCCCCTAGGTCCTGTCTTCTGTCTTCTGGTGGCATTTTCATGATTTCTGTGATTGCATACACCCATCTTGTGGCTTTTTTCTCTTCCGTATTACTCTTAGTGGTTGTCAGGGTAAGAAAATTTTTATGTAGGAACAGGAACTCTCTTGGCCGGGGGTCGTGTCTGGGATTATAGCACAGCGCCATTTACTTGGATGAGGATGATCTGCAGTTGGGAGCAGGATTTAGGTGGAAAAGCCCCATTCCATTTTTGGTCACAGCATCTAAGGGGTTAAAATAACCTGAGCAGAGATCTGTCAAAACTGGTCTGTGGTTAAAGGGGAACTGTCTGCAGGTTAGACGAATCTAACCTGCTGTTATGTCCGTAGTGGGCAAGGGGCACTGAGGAGGACGCTATGTCTCTTATAGTGTGTCTCTTATAGTGTGTCTCATATAGCGTGTCTCTTATAGTGTGTCTCTTATACTGTGTCCCTTATAGCCTGTCTCTTATAGTGTCCCTTATAGTGTGTCTCTTATAGTATGTCTCTTATAGTATGTCCCTTATAGTATGTCTCTTATAGTATGTCTCTTATAGTATATGTCTCTTATAGTATGTCTCTTATAGTGTGTCTCTTATAGTGTGTCTCATATAGCGTGTCTCTTATAGTGTGTCTCTTATACTGTGTCCCTTATAGCCTGTCTCTTATAGTGTCCCTTATAGTGTGTCTCTTATAGTATGTCTCTTATAGTATGTCCCTTATAGTATGTCTCTTATAGTATGTCTCTTATAGTATATGTCTCTTATAGCGTGTGTCTCTTATAGCGTGTGTCTCTTATAGTGTGTCTCTTATAGTGTGTCTCTTATAGTATGTCTCTTATAGTATGTCTCCTATAGTATGTCTCTTATAGCATGTCTCTTATAGCATGGCTCTTATAGTGTGTCTCTTATAGTATGTCTCTTATAGCATGTGTCTCTTATAGTATGTCTCTCATAGTATGTCTCTTATAGTATGTCTCTTATAGTATGTCCCTTATAGTATGTCCCTTATAGTATGTCTCTGTCTCTTATAGCATGTCTCTTGCCTTCCTCCTCGGCGCCGTTCTCGTGCAGTTAGCAGTGTAATCCTTGGTCCGGAGCACCATTAGGAGCCCTGCCCCGCCCCCAGAGCACAAGTCGGCCTAGCTCTGGGGCGGGGCAGTGCTCCTAACAGTGATCCTGACTAATGATTACACTGCTAACTGCACAGGAACGGCGCAGAGGAGAAAGGTAAGAGACATCCCATCATCCTCTGCACCCTGTGCACAATAGAGACATATCAGCAGGTAAGGTCCATTCCCCTTTAAACCTTCTTCCATAAACCCCATAATAATATATGGACATCATATACAGGAATCCTCCATTCCGGACCCTCTCTGCCAAAACACAAAGCTGCATCCATCCCATCCAGCCAATCAGCATATTATACACTTGGCCGTTTAATTGAATGGTCCCACCTTTAATACCTGCAGCTTATCTTGACAACATTACTATTACATTACTTTTATTATTTCTGTTATATTCAGGATGCAGCACTGTATACATATTGCAGTAGAAACACAAGTGGCAGGTGCCCAGAACTTCCCAGGTGCCCAGGTGGTCATAGATAAGAAGGAAACCTTGATTTACATTGCAGGAACAGTGTGGATCATCTTGAGAAGGTAGATAGTCTGACATATTGCAGGTGCCCAGCCCTGTAGCTCTATAGGTCTCTTCTCTCTCCCTTTCTCCTGCACATAGCACTAGCTAAGCCCCGCCCACTTCCTGTGTTCTGTCTTGCCTAACAACAGGCACAGAGAGTAGCAAATTGCATAGAGGCGCAACACCTAGTGGGCAACAGGCCAACATTTTTTTTTTCAGGTGTAGGGAGTTGTTTTAGGTAAATTAAGTTATTTGGAGGGGGGGGGGGGAGCTGTTTGATACAATGGTGACTATTTCTATAATGGTATTTTTAATAACTGACTGGTTTATAATGGGATTTGCAATGTACATAGTATATAAATTAGCAAAATAATTGATATCTTGTTCACCCCAATCTTCACTACAGCGCATGTTTGATCCAAAAGGGACTTTTCGGCTTTGTGCTTTTGGCATTGGTAAATAAACGAGACGGCGTATGTTTTATGTAGACATATAGATAAATAGGCTCATATGTAATTCCTTGGCTTCCGGCTATTTACTCAAGGATGCCTTCTCTTAAAGTGAAAGCTGTTCTGACGCGGGATTAATTATGGATGACATTGGATTAGATGAGGATCGCTACATATTCATATTCTATAGATTGATATTTTATCCACTTAGATGGGAAGAAGCTTCTGGGTGTCAAACGGGACGGAAAGAGTTAAAAATGATTGAAAGAATAAAAAAACAACAACCGTTTTCTTGCACATTGGCTTCGATACCACCTGGACCAAGAGGAGGCCGATCTATGGAAGAACACGGGGGAGACAGAGGAAATAGCATAGCCGGAGGGTGCAGCCTTCTTCTTTGATATGAGGTCACTGGTGGCTTAATAGGAAGAATAGCCAGGGTCGTCCCATCACTCCGGTATCGGCACCGGCCGCCGCCGCTGCTACAGGCTTCTCAGATTTACATTTAAGACCTTGAAAATAAATGTGGAGCGTAAAAGCCAGACCTTGATTTATTTCTGTAAGTGAAAATGTTCGTCATCGGGAACTATAAATTCTGCGATGCGTTCAGGGTGAGACCATCACGAGAGGACAGTCACTATATAACCGATAGATGATGATGAATGATCAGTTATAGATGGAATTACAGGGCTGATACCAGATCTAGAGTCTATAACGTAACTGAAGATCCGCCATGGGGGTGAGGGAGCACCGGTCTGTTACACAGCTCGATAATCGTGCGGCTAGGGCTGCTCCTGCCTCTAATCGGCCATTGGCCATGCATCCACCTGTTACACAGAGCCATGGGTGAGGATTCGTAAACACGTTGATAGGCGGCGATAAGTCGATAAGAGAACATTACGGAGATATCTGGCAGATAATCGCACCGTGTAATGGGGTCTTTACAGGACAGCAGACAGTCGCACCACACAGAGAATAATTAACATGAGATTAGCAACTCCATACTGGAGCTGGAAATAATGGATTAAATGATGGCGTAAAGGAAGGATATCGGCAGCAGCCAGGAAAGGAACAGGAGATGACAAAACATAGACAAACACAGGAACTGACCCTAATCTTTCCCTACATTCCCCCTATACTCTTAACTAACACCAGATACACTAAACCTTACTACCCCTGCAATAACCCTGTGATAGCCCTACCCCTTCTTCTGAACTCTAAAGTACCACCAGACACCAAAACTTTTTACCCCTGCAGTGACCCTGTGATAGCCCCACACCTTCCCCTAAATTGTACAGTAACACCATACACAATAAAATTCTTTATCCCTGCAATAACCCTTTGATAGCCCTAAATCTTATTCTTAATTCTAAACGTACAACAGACACAGAAAACCTCACCGCCCTGCAGTAACCCTGTAATGGCCCTACACCTTTCCCTAAACTCTGAATGTACACAAGAAACACTAAAATGGTACCCATGCAATAACCCTATGACAGCTCCACACCTTTCCCTAAATTCTAAAGTACCACCAGTCACACTAAAACTCTTTACCCTTGCAATAGCCCTGTCATCGCCCACACATTACCTTAAACTCTAAACTCATCCTAGACACACTAAACCTCACTGCCCCTGCAATAACCCTGTGATGGCCCTACACCTTCCATTAAATGCTAAACGAATACGAGAAGCACTAGACCTTACTGACCCTGCAAATAGCCCTGTGATAGCCCTACACCTTTCCCTAAACTCTAAACGTACACGAAAAAACCCAGCAAAGGAACTATGAACCAGGACAAGAAAATAGTGCACAGGCCATGGACAGTGGTACAGTGCATTAGAGAGGACAGTGATCCAGTACATTAGAGAGGACAGTGGTACAGTGCATTAGAGGACAGTGGTACAGTACATTAGAGAGGACAGTGGTACAGTACATCAGAGAGGACAGTGGTACAGTACATTAGAGGACAGTGGTACAGTACATTAGAGAGGACAGTGGTACAGTACATTAGAGAGGACAGTTGTACAGTACATTAGCGGGGACAAAGGTACAGTACATTAGAGGGGACAGTGGTACAGTACATTAGAGAGGACAGTGGTACAGTACATTAGAGGGGACAGTGGTACAGTACATTAGAGAGGGCAGTGGTACAGTACATTAGAGAGGACAGTGGTACAGTACATTAGAGGACAGTGGTACAGTACATTAGAGAGGGCAGTGGTAAAGTACATTAGAGAGGACAGTGGTACAGTACATTAGAGAGGGCAGTGGTACAGTACATTAGAGGGGACAGTGGTACAGTACATTAGAGAGGACAGTGGTACAGTACATCATAGAGGACAGTGGTACAGTATATTAGAGAGGACAGTGGTACAGTACATTAGAGAGGGCAGTGGTACAGTATATTAGAGAGGACAGTGGTACAGTACATTAGAGGGGGCAGTGGTACAGTACATTAGAGAGGACAGTGGTACAGTACATCATAGAGGGCAGTGGTAAAGTACATTAGAGAGGACAGTGGCACAGTATATTAGAGGACAGTGGTACAGTACATCAGAGAGGACAGTGTTACAGTACATTAGAGGGGACGGTGGTATAGTACATTAGAGAGGACAGTGGTACAGTACATTAGAGAGGACAGTGGTACAGTACATTAGAGGACAGTGGTACAGTACATTAGAGAGGGCAGTGGTAAAGTACATTAGAGAGGACAGTGGTACAGTACATAAGAGGGGGCAGTGGTACAGTACATTAGAGGACAGTGGTAAAGTACATTAGAGAGGACAGTGGTACAATACATTAGAGAGGACAGTGGTACAATACATCAGAGAGGACAGTGGTACAGTACATCAGAGAGGACAGTGGTACAGTACATTAGAGGACAGTGGTACAGTACATTAGAGAGGACAGTGGTACAGTACATTAGAGAGGACAGTTGTACAGTACATTAGCGGGGACAAAGGTACAGTACATTAGAGGGGACAGTGGTACAGTACATTAGAGAGGACAGTGGTACAGTACATTAGAGGGGACAGTGGTACAGTACATTAGAGAGGTCAGTGGTACAGTACATTAGAGAGGACAGTGGTACAGTACATTAGAGCAGCGTTTCCCAACCGGGGTGCCGCGGCACACTGGTGTGCCGTGAGAACCCGCCAGCTGTGCCGCGGGATCCCGGTCGGAAATTAGAAACTGTCCCTTTAATATCCCTAGAAGCTGCGGCCGCGCAGCTTCTAGGGATATGCCGATGGATTGATGTTCCGCCCGCTCATACAGTGAGCGGGCGAAACATTCAATCGCGCACAATGTCAGAGCAGGACCTGTCAGCGTCCTGCTCTGACATTGACTCCCATAGGCCGCGGCACTTCATGCCAGCAGCCTATGGGAGGCCGGGACGTGACCTCTCCGGCAGGCGTGATGATGTGACGTCATCACGCCTGCCGGAGGTTCAGTCGCCGCGGCTCACAGGACGGAGCCTGAAGAGGAGGGAGAACACACAGCGCCGATTAGGTGAGTATGATGGTTTGTTGTTTTGTTTTTTTTAAAACTATTGGTGCATATTCTCATACTGCAGGGGGCATTATATGGGGGCATACTGCAGGGGGCATTATATGGGGGCATACTGCAGGGGGCATTAATATATGGGGGCATACTGCAGGGGGCATTAATATATGGGGGCATACTGCAGGGGGCATTATATGGGGGCATACTGCAGGGGGCATTATATGGGGGCATACTGCAGGGGGCATTATATGGGGGCATACTGCAGGGGGCATTATATGGGGGCATACTGCAAGGGGCATTATATGGGGGCATACTGCAGGGGGCATTAATATATGGGGGCATACTGCAGGGGGCATTATATGGGGGCATACTGCAGGGGGCATTAATATATGGGGGCATACTGCAGGGGGCATTATATGGGGGCATACTGCAGGGGGCATTAATATATGGGGCATACTGCAGGGGGCATTAATATATGGGGGCATACTGCAGAGGGCATTATTAATATATGGGGGCATACTGCAGAGGGCATTATTAATATATGGGGGCATACTGCAGGGGGCATTATTATTATATGGGGGCATACTGCAGGGGGCATTATTATTATATGGGGGCATACTGCAGAGGGCATTATTATTATATGGGGGCATACTGCAGAGGGCATTATTATTATATGGGGGCATACTGCAGGGGGCATTATTATTATATGGGGGCATACTGCAGGGGGCATTATTATTATATGGGGCATACTGCAGGGGGCATTATTATTATTATATGGGGGCATACTGCAGGGGGCATTATTATTATATGGGGGCATACTGCAGGGGGCATTATTACTGTATGAGGGCAAAGCAGGGGGCACTTGTACTCTGGCCTCATGGCCATAGTACGTCTCATTGTACCCCTTTATACTGCAGTTATATGAGCCACATAATTATCAGCACCATATACTGTGGCGCTATACAGTGCACATCACCACAGTATATGGTGCTGATAATTATGTGCTCATATACGTGGGACTGTATGTATGAGTTTTCATGGGACTGTTATATATATATATATATATATATATATATATATATATGGGAATACATGGCACTGTATGTATGAGGTTACATGGGATTGTATATATGAGGGGGTTATCCTTTTTTATTTCACTTTTTTTAAAATGAATAATTTATTGAAAGGATCTCTGCCCGGCATATGTCACTCTTGAGGGCTTAAAAAGCAGCTCTTGTGGTGATAAGAAGCTGATTTAAAACCCCCAAGAGTGAACTCCGTGAACTATATGTATAATATGTACTGTTTTAGTGTCATTTTGTGCCATTTTGGTTGGTGGTGTGCCCCGGGATTTTTTAAGTATAAAAAGTGTGCCGCGGCTCAAAAAAGGTTGAAAATCACTGCATTAGAGGACAGTGGTACAGTACATTAGAGAGGGCAGTGGTAAAGTACATTAGAGAGGACAGTGGTACAGTACATTAGAGAGGGCAGTGGTACAGTACATTAGAGGGGACAGTGGTACAGTACATTAGAGAGGACAGTGGTACAGTACATCATAGAGGACAGTGGTACAGTACATCATAGAGGACAGTGGTACAGTATATTAGAGAGGACAGTGGTACAGTACATTAGAGAGGGCAGTGGTACAGTATATTAGAGAGGACAGTGGTACAGTACATTAGAGGGGGCAGTGGTACAGTACATTAGAGAGGACAGTGGTACAGTACATCATAGAGGGCAGTGGTAAAGTACATTAGAGAGGACAGTGGCACAGTATATTAGAGGACAGTGGTACAGTACATCAGAGAGGACAGTGTTACAGTACATTAGAGGGGACGGTGGTATAGTACATTAGAGAGGACAGTGGTACAGTACATTAGAGAGGACAGTGGTACAGTACATTAGAGGACAGTGGTACAGTACATTAGAGAGGGCAGTGGTAAAGTACATTAGAGAGGACAGTGGTACAGTACATTAGAGAGGGCAGTGGTACAGTACATTAGAGGGGACAGTGGTACAGTACATTAGAGAGGACAGTGGTACAGTACATTAGAGAGGACAGTGGTACAGTACATTAGAGAGGGCAGTGGTACAGTACATTAGAGAGGACAGTGGTACAGTACATTAGAGAGGACAGTGGTACAGTACATTAGAGAGGGCAGTGGTACAGTACATTAGAGGACAGTGGTACAGTACATTAGAGAGGACAGTGGTACAGTACATTAGAGGGGACAGTTGTACAGTACATTAGCGGGGACAGTGGTACAGTACATTAGAGAGGACAGTGGTACAGTACATTAGAGAGGACAGTGGTACAGTACATTAGAGGGGGCAGAGAAATTGAATGTATTTGCAAAAATATTTAAAAGGGGGTATCCGGTTAAGTAAAATAGATGCTAAATAATCCCTTCTCCTGGAGACTAACAATCTGTTCAATACTAGATATTACTTTATGAGTCTCCTTCCCTGAGTTCTGACTCAGTCTGCTCAATACAGAGAAATCAGTATCTGTACATTCCTCGCTACTGAACTCCCTCTCCCTCCCTTCAGGGACACTCACATGACCAGCATCCCTGGCTGGCTATCTCTGCCCTCTGTGATGCCGACCAGTCCCTAGAGGGTTATCACAGCAAGGTCATCGGCAACTTGACCCCAGAGGGGGGTGGTTGGCATCACATAGAGCAGAGACAGCTAGAAAAGGCTGGTCATGTGAGTGTCCCTGAAGGGAGAGAGGAGGGAGGGGGGCAGAGATGAATGTAGAAATACAGTCAGAAGGAGATTGATAAATTAATAACAACTATTGAACAGATTGTTAGTCTCCACGAGGGGGATTATTGAGCTATTTTACTTACTCGTTTTAATAACCCATTTAAAGGGGTTGTTCACCAAACCTTTTTCCTTTCAAATCAACTGGTGCCAGAAAGTCGCAGAGATTTGTAATTTACTTCTATATAAAAATCTCCAGTCTTCCAATGTGGTGTCCCACTGTTAAGTGTTCTATGCACCTGTCACAAAGTTCTCACTCCAGGTTAAGTGGTGATGAGGTATACTAAAGTTTCACCACTAGGTGTCAGTGTTATTCATAAGTCTTGTTGTTCCATGGAAAGCTGAAGGAAGTTATGGGTTAATGTTTTTGTTATACCATGTGTTTTGTGTTGACCTATAGGAGGTGCTTTTTCTCTCTCTACTTATCCCTGCTCTCTACACACACTCACCCCCTGTAGGAGGAGTTAGTTAGCTCTCTGTGGGAGGAAGTGACACTAGGCAGTTGAGTCAATTCTAGAGACCAACAGTTCTTTCATTAAGATTACTATACCTACTATGCAGTGCTAAGCACACTAAAGGGAGAGGTCACCAAGGAACACCCTAACCCACGCCAAGAACACGTCTATAAAGAGCAGGGCAGTATCCTGAAGCAAGAGGAACTCGCCTCGATAGGACAAAGATACCTTAAAGAAGGTCTACGTATCCTATGGCGCAGTTCAGGTAACTTGGACATCCCAGACACTTAGCTACACCCAGATAACCACGGCTGGTGCTTGTACTACCCTACTGGGACAGGTTCGACGATACAAGGGGGGCAAAAGGTGGCCAGACTAAGTCTATACACAAGTACAATTAACACTTCACTACAGAGATATCTTCAGGTTCCAGCAGAGTACATTGCTACACTGGGTTGGGGCTCCTCTGGCCAACTCCTCTACTCTACACCACTGTACTCTTCAAGCACCGCTACAACTACCTCTCTTACTCAAGCACCTCCTCAAGCACAAAAGGTCAAGCACTAAAGTCTGTGTATTGTTATATTGAAGAACTTTACAGTAAAGCTGTTCTAATTTTATACTACCGGGACTCTGTCATATTCTGTACGCACTGGCACCTATACACACTAGCGGCACACCTTGGGTTATTTTGGTTATTTTATTGGTAACAATAGTCCAGGTGGGTCAGTTGCCACTCAGGACTAACGTGACAAGAGCCCAAGGGACCCGCAACAACCCGGCAGGTTACCGACCATTTGGGGTTCACAGCCAGCCATAGAGAAAGCAGATAACATGACACCTGTGTTCTGGACTAGCACTGGCATCACGACATCTAACAACACTAGCCGCACACCACAGCATTTCAACTACTGGCCAAGTACCACACCAGTACTTATCAGCTGCTGAATGTCCTGCAAGAAGTGATGTATTCTCTCCAGTCTGACACAGCCTTCTCGGCTGCCACCTCTGTGAGGGAATGGCCATAACCACCTCTTTATTTTTATCTTATCGCTAATCTCAACATTTCAGATAAACTGTGAGAGTTACTAAACCAGAAGTGACAGATTCCGCTCAGCCGTCTCCATAAGAAAGCTGCTCAACGAATTCGATGTTTCTGCGATACCAGAAACGTCACAATAAGAGGAGTCTGATCGCCGCAATGTTTGGGCGGAGAGGAATAATCGTATGGATAAAGGAAAGTGGCGTCAAGGGATTTAGCTGGTTATGTGACTGTGAAGAGCCGCCTGGGTTTACATAAGAGCAGTCACACGGGGAGAAGGGGCAGAGGTCACCGTCTGAGGATTACAAGGAAACAAACACTCAGCTTAATCCTCCCGAGTGTCAGCTCCACCGTCCTCCATAAAACTTTCCTGCTCTTCCCCAGTCCTTGTCTCTCCCGGTCACTCATAACTAACAGCCTCACCAGGCGGCAGCCATGGACCTTGTGTCTCTGCCAGATTCTTATCGTTTTCCTCGGATTTTCCAGCAGCTCGTTAAGTTTGTGGCTTTCTCTTGGGGTCACCTTGCTCCTCCGCTGAACATCCAGAAATCTCCTTTATAGACTGATTTTTAATTATTTCATCAGCGATTTCCATATGATCAAACTGTTTGTCCCTCCAAAGACGCTTTTCTCGTAAAATCTTCCCTGCCATGAATACAGAGTAGCGCTGCCCAGCCTGGCCGTTATAGGAGAAACCCAAGGCTCATAGTTTCTACAGAGTCTGAGATCAAGGTCTTAAAGGGGCACTCCAACAAAAATCTTTTTCTTTCAAATCAACTGGTGCCAGAAAGTTATATAGATTTGTAATTTACTTCTATTTAAAAACCTTCAGTCTTCCAGTACTTATCAGCTGCTGTATGTCCTGCAGGAAGTGGAGCATTCTCTCCAGTCTGCGCAGTGCTCTCTGCTGCCACATCTGTCCATGTCAGGAACTGTCCAGAGCCTATTAAGTAGACTTCCAAGACTTCCCAGTTGTTCTGCACTGCGCAGTGGAATACCTAGACTTTCCGTAATTTTGTTCCACTAAGGTTAGTTCCTGTGACTCCTAGGTAACTGCCCTGCACTTTAAGAGAGGTTCCTGGTGTGGGCAAGGGGATCCCTGTGCGGCTGCTCACCCCTTGATACTTCCTAGCACTGCATAGTGGTGGTGGCTTCCATAGAGAGAATCTGTAGCTTGCTTTCTTCTGTCCCTGTCAGAGGACCTGGCCTAAGCCAGGCCCTGGCTTAACTTCAGTAGAGACTTGGTCTTGATTGCTTCCTTATTCACTAACTACAATCATCTAGACTAAAGACTGACTAACTCCTCCCACTAGAAGCTAACTCCTCCTACAGGGGCCTAACTGAACCTTCCTGTGATTGGTGGGGGCTGTGTGTGCAAAAGAGAAAGAGGGCATAGGATAGGACATAAACTGGAGGGAAAGCACCTGCACCTGTGAGTGGATGAAACAGCACATGTGACATAAAACAGTTAACCCTTTGTCTTCATCAGCCGTGCATAAGAAACAACAAGTGATTTAGTGACACCTAGTGGGAAAAACACTAAGTGCAGTGGATGACTCATCCCCACCTGTGTGAATCCGAGGGAGTTACCTTACTCAGGTGCAATAAAGACTTAAGGTGCCTTTACACAGAGAGTTTTATGGGACAGATTTTTGAAGCCAAAGCCAAGAACAGACTATAAACAGAGAACATATCATAAAGGAAAGACTTAGATTTCTCCTCTTTTTAAATCCATTCCTGGCTTTGGCTTCAAAAATCTGTCAGATAAAACTCTGTGTAAAGGCTCCCTTAGGGGCCTGTATCGGGTCACTACAGTGAAAGTTACGGAATTTTACAAACTTTGCACCTAGTTTACCTTACAGCAAACAAATTAGAGAAGGCATAATAGGAGGCGTACACCTATAGTATCCATAGTATAGTATACTGCTGTCTACTGGTCCCATATACCTGGTATATATAGCATAGTATACTGCTGTCTACTGGTCCCATATACCGGGTATATATAGTATAGTATACTGCTGTCTACTGGCCCCATATACCTGGTATATATAGCATAGTATACTGCTGTCTACTGGCCCCATATACATGGTATATATAGTATAGTATACTGCTGTCTACTGGCCCCATTTACCTGGTATATATAGTATAGTATGCTGTCTACTGGCCCCATATACCTGGTATATATAGTATAGTATACTGCTGTCTACTGGCCCCATATACCTGGTATATACAGTATAGTATACTGCTGTCTACTGGCCCCATATACCTGGTATATATAGTATAGTATAATGCTGTCTACTGGCCCCATATACCTGGTATATATAGTATAGTATACTGCTGTCTACTGTCATCATATACCTGGTATATATAGTATAGTATAATGCTGTCTACTGGTCCCATATACCTGGTATATATAGTATAGTATACTGCTGTCTACTGGCTCCATATACCTGGTATATATAGTATAGTATACTGCTGCCTACTAGCCCATATACCTGGTATATATAGTATAGTATACTGCTGTCTACTGGCCCATATACCTGGTATATATAGTATAGTATACTGCTGTCTACTGGCCCCATATACCTGGTATATATAGTATAGTATACTGCTGTCTACTGGCCCCATATACCTGGTATATATAGTATAGTATACTGCTGTCTACTGGCTCCATATACCTGGTATATATAGTATAGTATACTGCTGTATACTGGCCCCATATACCTGGTATATATAGTATAGTATACTGCTGTCTACTGGTCCCATATACCGGGTATATATAGTATAGTATACTGCTGTCTATTGGCCCATATACCTGGTATATATAGTATAGTATAATGCTGTCTAGTGCTCCCATATACCTGGTATATATAGTATAGTATACTGCTGTCTACTGGCTCCATATACCTGGTATATATAGTATACTGCTGTCTACTGGCTCCATATACCTGGTATATATAGTATAGTATACTGCTGTCTACTGGCCCCATATACCTGGTAAATATAGTATAGTATACTGCTGTCTACTGGCTCCATATACCTGGTATATATAGTATAGTATACTGCTGTCTACTGGCCCCATATACCTGGTATATATAGTATAGTATACTGCTGTCTACTGGCCCCATATACCTGGTATATATAGTATAGTATAGTATACTGCTGCCTACTGGCCCCATATACCTGGTATATATAGTATAGTATACTGCTGTCTACTGGCTCCATATACCTGGTATATATAGTATAGTATACTGCTGTCTACTGGCCCCATATACCTGGTATATATAGTATGGTATACTGCTGTCTACTGGTCCATATACCTGGTATATAAATAGTATAGTATACTGCTGTCTACTGGCCCCATATACCTGGTATATATAGTATAGTATACTGCTGTCTACTGGCCCATATACCTGGTATATATAGTATAGTATACTGCTGCCTACTGGCCCCATATACCTGGTATATATAGTATAGTATACTGCTGTCTACTGGCCCATATACCTGGTATATATAGTATAGTATACTGCTGCCTACTGGCCCCATATACCTGGTATATATAGTATAGTATACTGCTGTCTACTGGCCCATATACCTGGTATATATAGTATAGTATACTGCTGTCTAGTGGCCCCATATACCTGGTATATATAGTATAGTATACTGCTATCTCCTAGCCCCATATACCTGGTATATATAGTATAGTATACTGCTGTCTACTGGCCCCATATACCTGGTATATATAGTATAGTATACTGCTGTCTACTGGCCCCATATACCTGGTATATATAGTATAGTATACTGCTGTCTACTGGCCCCATATACCTGGTATATATAGTATAGTATACTGCTGTCTATTGGCCCCATATACCTGTAATATATAGTTTAGTATACTGCTGTCTACTGGCTCCATATACCTGGTATATATAGTATAGTATACTGCTGCCTACTGGCCCCATATACCTGGTATATATAGTATAGTATACTGCTGTCTACTGGCTCCATATACCTTGTATATTTAGTATAGTATACTGCTGTCTACTGGTCCCATATACCTGGTATATATAGTATAGTATACTGCTGTCTATTGGCCCCATATACCTGGTATATATAGTATAGTATACTGCTGTCTAGTGGCCCCATATACCTGGTATATATAGTATAGTATACTGCTGCCTACTGGCCCCATATACCTGGTATATATAGTATAGTATACTGCTGTCTACTGGCCCCATATACCTGGTATATATAGTATAGTATACTGCTGCCTACTGGCCCCATATACCTGGTATATATAGTATAGTATACTGCTGTCTACTGGCTCCATATACCTTGTATATTTAGTATAGTATACTGCTGTCTACTGGTCCCATATACCTGGTATATATAGTATAGTATACTGCTGTCTAGTGGCCCCATATACCTGGTATATATAGTATAGTATACTGCTGTCTAGTGGCCCCATATACCTGGTATATATAGTATAGTATACTGCTGCCTACTGGCCCCATATACCTGGTATACATAGTATAGTATACTGCTGTCTACTGGCCCCATATACCTGGTATATATAGTATAGTATTCTGCTGTCTAGTGGCCCCATATACCTGGTATATATAGTATAGTATACTGCTGTCTAGTGGCCCCATATACCTGGTATATATAGTATAGTATACTGCTGCCTACTGGCCCCATATACCTGGTATATATAGTATAGTATAGTATACTGCTGCCTACTGGCCCCATA